>NC_029778.3:18414273-18430242 GCF_000817695.3 Arachis duranensis | reverse complement strand
TGCTTGAAACGGATGGTCAACTTAGATATATTTGTGGCTTTAAGAGTAAAAAGGAGATGGTTAGTGGTTGGAAATTCCACTCTAAGTTCACTATGGTCACATGTCCAAAGCTTGATAGCAAAGGTTGGTGTAGAACTAGAGTGCATGGGTCTAGAAGGATGTTTGGTAACTTTATTGAGAATTCACCTTTCACACCACCCACATGGACTAATGATAATCAACTTGGAGATGGGTGTGAAGACAAAATATGGGATCCGGGAACACATGAGGATCAACATTGGGAGCCCATGGTTTGTGAAGAACTCCATCAAAGCTTGGAGATATTAATCTTGAATGGTGGAGCTTATTGGAAGTCCAAGCATTGGTGGAAGTTCCAAGATGAGTACAAGCACAAGCCACCTTGAGAGGAGCTCCCCATAAGTCCAACTTAAGGACAATAAACAAAAGTGCTAGGTGGGAGATACCCCACCATGGTAAAATCCTTTCATTTTCTCTTTTGTACATATTGGTAGAACTAGTTTAATTTCATGTTTAGATTAGTTGGTTGAGTTTAATTAGTATTTTATCATGTTAAATAAGGTTTTATGGTATTTTGGTAGCTGTTTGGAGGTTTGGAATGCTTGGATTGGTGCAAAAACATAGAAAAATTTTTTGAAAAACAGAGCACCATCCACGCGTACGCGCACTGCGTGCGTACGCGTGCATCAAGCATTTTGGACCATCCACGCGAGCGCGCCATGCACGCGTACGCGTGGATTGAGAAGTTCCACCTTCCATACCTTGACCCGAGAGTTAGGCCTGCACTGTGCGAAAATTGGGCCTGAGGCACAAACCTATTTGCGCGCTCGCGCACATGACGCGTACGCGCCACTCTCAAAATAAGCCATCGACGCGCACGCGCCATGCGTGCGTGCGCGTGGATGCCCTTTCTTCCATCCATTTCTTTTCTTCTCCTCTTTCCATTTCCTTCCTTCTCCTTTCTTCTTTCCTTCTTCTACCCCTCATCCAACACTCCCAAACACCATGGATAACCATTTATTTTAGTTAGTTTTAGTTTAGTTTTCATTTTATTTTCTCTCTTTTCATCATAAGTGTGGGATTATTGACTTTGTTTACTACACATTGTTGCCTCTTATTGCCTAAATGCTATTTTAGCCTGAATGTTTTTAGATAATCTTTGTTGGATTCTATGGTTGAGGTTATATTTTGCTACTTGGTTTTGAGTTTTTCATGCTTATCTTTTGAAAAATACCAAGTGATGAGAATTGCCTTCGAGCTTGTAACTCTTCTTGAATTACATGATTTGGCCACCATGTGATTTGAGCCTTATTTTGTGATTAGGCACCTCTTGATGGATGATGTTGTGCATTTACCTTAATGCATTGTATTTTATGATTATATGCATCCATATGTGTTTGGCTTGAATGCTTTCATGCTTCTTTAATACTTGTTTTACCTTACAAGTTCACTTAAAGCATCTCAAGCATAGTAGAATGAGTAAAGTGCATGCTTCTTTTGTGACATAGCTTTTTATACTAATGTGTGTTCTAAATCGCGCAATTTAGAATTCACACACTTATTTGTCATTAATATCACACTAATTCACTCACTCAATTCTAGTGATTTACCTCACTCCAACAAAGTATGCTTCCTTGTTTTTATATCTTCTCATCTTATGGTGTTATATTTTTGTTTTTCATAAATGATGCACCACAAGCAATAATGGAAGCAAGACTAAGAACACGTAGCAATCCGGAGAGTCGCCGTACCCCCTTGCTCATCTTTGAGTGCACCGAGGACGGTGCAAACTTCTAAGTGTGGGGAGGTCGTCCGACCGGTCAGCGATTTTAGGTGACAAGTTTCTAATTCCAACACTTTTGCATTTCATTCTAAGATTTTAGGATTTTTACTTGCATTTTCTTAGTTTTGCATATATATACACAATAAGCTTAGTCAAAATAATGAAAATTTTCAAGGATTTCTATCTATAGGGCACCAATTGATTTGAGTGAAAACTTTTCATTAAACTTGCTTGAATTATATATCTTGTGGATCATGTTTTTGAGCTAAGAACATAAGCAAGTGAGACTTGAGCCTAATGATGTGGTTACATCTTATAACCACTTATTTTCCTTCTTGTGTGCATTGTTCTCTTTCTATAATTGTAATCTTTGATTTGTTTGATTCTTTATGTCCATTATTTTGTGTATTCATGCATTTATATGATTGAGGCCATCATTTCATTTATCTTACTTACCCAAAAAGCCTTACCTTTTATCTTCCTTTGTTAGCCAATTTTGAGCCTACGATTAACCCACTTGGTTCTTTAATTTAGCACATTACAAGCCTTAAAGCGGAAAACAATAAATGTTCTTATTTGGATCTTTGATTAGCTTAGGCTAGTGTGTGTGAGTATCATTCAAGTGTGGAAAACTTGGGACATTGGGTAAATAAAAGGGTAGTTTTGTATTTTTATTGAATTTATTGGGAATTGGGTAATACTCATGTATTGATCAAATGTAAAACCTTATGCATTGATGCTCTTGTATATAAAAAAATGAGAAAAAGAAAAAAAACAATATGAAAAAGAAAAAAATATAGAAAAAGAAAGAAAAAGAAAAAAAAGAAAGAAATACAAAGGGGACAAAATGCCCCAAAGTGAAGTCCAATAAGAGTCAATGCATAAGTATTGTGAAATGAAAAAGAAAATGCATGAGTATAAAATGCACGAGTATGTGAAAAAGTGAGAAAAATGGGTAGTTAGAGTAGAACTTAATTGTATAGGATGTCATAGGCTAGGTGGGAAGTCTAAGTTTATCAAAGATTCAAATTTCAAGCTCACTTGACCAAATATGCATCCTACCTTGACCCTAGCCCCATTACAACCTATGAAAAGACCTCATGATATATGTATGCATGCATGAGATATATGTTGATTGTTAGAAGAAGAACAAATCTTGGAAAGCATGATTAGGGGAGAATTGAGAGAATCGACCCTAAACACCTGAGCGAATAGAGTGCAAACACATCCGGTGAGGGTTTGAGGCTCAATTACATGTTTCCATCTATGATCATCTCTCCTCATGCAAGTTTGTAAAAATATTAAATAACTCAATTCAATTGCGGATTAGACTTGCTAGTCCTTAGCCCTAGTGCATATATGCTTCTTGGGAATTGATTTATTTTGACCAAGCAATTACATTCATTTAGATAGTTGCATATAGGTAGATTGCATTTAGTTAGTTTCCATTGAATAAATGCCATACCCTTACTTCATTCTTGGTTTAAGCATGAGGACATGCTTGGTTTAAGTGTGGGGAGGTTGACAAACCCCGTTTTGACGGTTTATCTTGTATTGATTTTAAGAGATTTTATGACCTTTTACCCACATTTATCCAATGAAATAGCATAGTTTTGTATATTCTCCTTTAATTGTGCTTAAGAGTGAAAACATGCTTTTTAGGACTTAAAATAGCTAAATCTAGTTCTCCTTGATTCCATTAGATGCCTTGATATATTTGTTAAGTGATTTAAGGTTTAGGAGGCAAAGATTGGATCAAGGGAATGAAGAAAAAGCATGTAAAGTTGGAGAACTCATGAAGAAATGAAAGAACCGGAAAGCTGTCAAGCCGACCTCTTCGCACTTAAACGACCATAACTTGAGCTACAGAGGTCCAAATGATGCGGTTCTAGTTGGGTTGGAAAGCTAACATCCGGGGCTTCGAAACGATATAAGATTTGCCATAGTTGCTACACGTATGGTGGCGCGCACGCGCATAGTACGCGCACGCGCCGTTGCTGCCACCTAGTCCACTTGAAGCAAAACGTGGCCAGCGATTTTAGAAGCCTTGTGGGCCCAATCCAACTCATTTCTGATGCTATTTAAGTCAAGTATTCAATTCAATAAGAGGTAATTCATAATAATTGTTCTTCTTTGCTTTTCTATTGTTGATCTCTTGCCTTTGTAGTTAGATCTCTCTTTAATTCTTGCAATTTATGTTGTTTACTTTTATTGCCTTTTATGTGTTTGTTGAAATGCCTCTTCTAGATATAGTGTAGATTTTGTTCCTCTTGGCCTAGGTAGAGTAATTAGTGACACTTGAGTTATCTAATTCCTTTGTTGATTGATAATTGGAGAGATTGCTAATTGGTTTGGAGTGCACTAAAGCTAGTCTTTCCTTGGGAGTTGGCTAGGACTTGTGGCTCAAGTCAATTCATCCACTTGACTTTCCTTTATTTAGCAAAGGTTAACTAAGTGGTAGCAATGAACAATTCTCATCACAATCGAGAAGGATAACTAGGATAGGACTTCTAGTTCTCACACCTTGCCAAGAGCCTTTTATAGTTATTAGTTTACTTTCTTGCCATTTATCTTTCATGCCTCTTATCAAAAACCCCAAAACAACTCAAACCAATAACAAGGCACTTTATTGTAATTCCTAGGGAGAATGACCCAAGGTCCAATACTTCGGTTTATAAATTTTAGGGGTTTGTACTAGTGACAAACAACTTTTTGAATGAAAGGATTATTGTTTGGTTTAGAAACTATACTTTACAACGAGATTTCATTAGTGAAATTCTAAACCGTCAAAAATCCATTCGTCAAGTCCCTCTATGAAGCTTGGGAGAGGTAAAAAGAGATCTTAGGAAATGTCCTCCAGATTTGTTTGCTGACTAGTTCCAACTTCAGATTTTTTATGATGGGATCACCCCAGCCTCACGGGTTTCATTGGATAATTCGGTTGGAGGATCTCTGTACATGAAAAAGACCACTGCTGAAGCATTGGAGTTGATTGAAATGGTGGCCAATAATCAATACCTCTATTCTTCTGAAAGATCAATGAGAAAAGGAGTTATAGAATTAGATGCCTTGGACACTCTGTTGGCTCAGAATAAAGTCATGTCACAACAAATTAATATAATTACTCAACAATTAGGAGGCATGCAAGTTTTAGCAGTGAGCACCAAGGGAATTCCTATGACATGAGTAGTGGACTACATCAAAGTGAAGGTTTGGAGTATGGACATTCTTCTCTAGAGCAAGTACATTATATAGATAACCCTCCAAAACCACCTCACAATTATCCCTTCTCTAAGACCTATAATCCTAGATGGAGAAATCACCCAAATTTTGGGTGAGAAAATCAAGGTCAGAGGTTCCATAATTTCAACAACAACCATCCACAAAATCACTTCCAACCTCAACATAATTTCTTTAAACCCCATCACCAACAACAACCACCCCTCACCCAACCATCTCATGACTCTCAAAGACTTTCTACTCTTGAATTGGCCATGGAGAAAATCTCCCAGAGCACACTCACATTCATACAAGAAACTAAAGGATTCATGGAGGAAACAAGAACCAACTTCAAGAATTAAGGTGTTTCAATTAGAAATATAGAGGTGCAAGTAGGCCAAATTACTCAATAATTGACAAAATCAATAAATGGTCTTTAGAGTGATAAAATTTTAAACTTAAGAGAAGAATGTAAAGCTATTTATTTGAGAAGTGAAAAAGTAGTGGAACAAGAGGACAAGGAGGAGGCCACGACCATAAGGAAAGAAGCCCCAGAGGACATCACCCCTCAAATGGAGCACATGTAGCCCTTCGCAGGACCATAAAATTCAAGTTTTAAAAGATGCATCAAGAGACAAAGTCCAAGTGCAAGAGTATAAGTCAAGAATTTCTTATCCTCAAAGGTTCCAGTGAGAAAACAAGGAGAAGCGCTATTCCAAATTCTTGGAAATATTCAAGACATTGCACATCAACATTCTTTTCATAGAAGCACTTGAACAAATGCCCTTATATGCCAAATTCATGAAGGATCTGTTGTCCAAGAAACAAACCTTGAAGGGAGGCCAAACAGTGGAGATGACCAAGGAGTATAGTACAATAATTCAAAGGAATTTGCCAAAAAAAAAGAAAGATCTAGGGAGTTTTCAAATTCCCTGCACTATTGGAAACACCACCTTTGAAAGAGCATTATATAATTTGGGAGAAAGTATTAATTTGATGCTATTATCTGTGATGAAGAGGTTACAAATTCAAGAATTGAAACCCACAAAAATAGCTCTACAAATGTCACACAAATCAATAAAACATGCACATAGAATAATTGAAAATGTCTTGATTAAAGTGGACAAATTCTTTCTCTAGTGGATTTTGTTATTCTTGACATAGAGAAATATTAGAATGCCTCCATCATTCTAGGAAGACATTTCTTAGCCATTGGAAGAGTCCTTATTGATGTTGAAAATGGTGAAGTAATGTTAAGGGTGCATGAGGAATATTTAGTTTTTCATATTTTCAAGACCATGTCTCATTCAAGTGATTAAGAGGATTGCAAGAAGGTTGATGCCAAGGATCCAAACTTGAAGAAAGCACCTAATGAATCAATTCCAGAGACTCTTTTTCCATGCTTGGGAATAAAATAGGAGAAAGAAAAGGTGCAGCAAGTTGAGAATTCAATTGAAGCTAACAAGAGCTAACAACCAAAGCCTCCCTTTGCAATCAACAAACACTCTGACATCAAACCTAAGTTTGGTGTTGGGTGTGCATTAAAGAAGGAGGAAGCTCCTAAGAAGAAAGTGCTTAGAGAATGGAGGAACAAGAAAATTTTCACTAAAGACTTCTCACCGGGGGAGAAAATGGTGTTATCTCACCACCCATTATTGTCATATATTGTGAATATAATTCTATATTTTGAGCATCTTGAGCTACTACATGAAGACACTGGAAGAAAATTCAAAGTGAGATGGAGGAGGTGAAGCACTATGATAAACCTTCTCCTTAACAAGAAATAACTGTCAAGCTAGTAATGTTAAAGAAGCACTTATTGAGAGGTAACCCAACGTTTGGTATTCTCTTTTCATTCTTCTTTTTATTTCGTTTAAGTTTGTATATGTGTTTCATGGATTAAGTTTGGTGTGCCACACCAACAGGATGTTTGCTTTCACTGGGTACTTGGCCTAGTTTCACATTGATTGTGTCATACTAAATTTGGTGTTGACATACTTCACCTATGCAAGGTCCAACCCCATGCAAACACATTAACAACCTAGTTAATATACTTTATTTTAGCTTTCCGTTCGTTTTATTTTGGTTTGTTTTCTTTGAATAAGCCTTTGCATTTCTTGATTGCTTTCACTTGATAATCCTGTTTATGCCTATTTCCATCACCACTATTTCTTTTTTCTTTGTTGCTTGAGGTAAACAGCCATTCTAAGTTTGGTGTTAGAGGCTATGCTCTATAGAGCCTAAAAGGTGGTGAAGAGAAAGACATTGAGAACTAAGGTTGTTGAATTCTAATTGTTTCCTTCCTTTTTAATTATATGCATGTGTTTCATTTTGTTCTATCTTATATAATGCATTTTAAATTCCTATTTTTCAAGTACATATCATTACTTGTCCATTACAATCCACATTTATAATTGTGCTTGCTCCTAAATGTGAGAAAGGAGTCACGTGCTAAGAAAGAAACAATGGGTTGATCATAAAGAGCACGACAATATGTAAGTTGGAAGGCCAAACTAACTAAGAATGTTCAACACAAGCTGAGCCAAATTGCTTGAGACTTTAGTCTAGAGGACTATTATGGGATCTTTACACTTGACAAAGCCTTGAAGAAGCAAGAAAATAAAAAAATAATAATTAAGAAAAATGGTGGAAAAGAAGACAAAGGCTCTGAGTACTATTGACTAAAGAAATTGAAAGAAAAATAAGCTCAAAGTGCAATGTGGGAGCATTGGCATACAACTCCAAAAGGGAAGACGTGCATACGCACAAATGGTGGAATTTGTTCATTCATGTGTACGCATGACCCCAAAGTTCGCGTGGGACGTGAAGGCTTTCACGTGGGATGTTGGCTATCATGCGTACGCTTAACCCATACGTATGCACAACAAGAAGATTTTGAGCAGTCATGCGTACGTATGAGACATGCGTACGCACGATTGCACTTTCGCATGGTACGTGAGATTTTTCACGTACAACACAATGGAGTAACAAAGACTACAATTGAAGGAAAACTAAGCCACATACCATGTGGGATACTCCACATACCACGTGATCTATTCAGTGAGTGAAACAAATTGAGTTTGAGCTCAACGTGCAACGTGAACCCTTCACGTGCCACGTGAGATCCTTAGCCACTCCCAGGGACCTCAATGTACCCACTTCTCAACAATTATCTGATTCACTCAAGCCTACTAATCACAAGCATTTATTAAGAATTTTCAAGAGGAAAAGATTGAAATCTTTGTTGGAGGTAATCATTAATTAGCTATATTTGATTTGATTTTTAAATTTGATTTTGTTTTTGTTTGAATTTAAATTTTACTACGGTTAGTATTTAAGGAGAGATCAGAAGTAAGATACTTTAGGGATCTTCTCTTCTTCTTTGGCAATTTTTATCTTGATAATTAAAGATTTCTCTTAAGAACATGAGCAACTAATTCTCCTTTGTTAAGGTTAGGAGCTCTATTGATTCAATGATTTAATACATTAGCTTTTCTACCTTTGACTTATGCATTGATTTTTTTCTTAAGAAAAGGTATTCATTCTTCATCTTAAAAGGGTTGACTGTGTTGAAAAATAATTCTTCTTTGACTTGAATTCTCTTAACCTCTTGAAAAAGTTGATTAATTGAATTAAGCTTGAAAACCAATTCGTACAACTCTTAAGTTTTGAAATTAGACTTGATAAGTGACATCGAATCAACTAGGAGAAATTCTTATGAATTGTGTGGTTTATAAATCAATGGACGTGCTTAACTCTTTTCTTAAATAATTGACTAAGGAATTAGCGATTAATTAGGTTAAAGAGAAATTGAATCATCAAGGGATTGGGGTTTGATTACTAATGATTTGCCATAGAACTATTTTTGCATGATTAAGGTGGAAAGTGAAAAGTATTGATCCGGAAGTTTCAACATCTCTAAAACCTTAACTCTTTTAATCATATTATACTTTAATACTTACTATTTGCTTCTGTTTACTTTATTGTTTATGTTTAAAGCTTTCTGAAATCCTAATTTGTGATTGTCTGACTAGATTAATTGATTGACTATTGCTTGCTTAATCCATTAATCCTCGTGGTATTGACACTCACTCACCATGAGTTATTACTTGGTACAACTCGTGCACTTGCCGATGTTTTGTGGCTTGTAAAATCTGCATCAAGTAGATCTAAGACCAAGGCTTTGTGATGGATAGAAGAGAAAGTAACAAATAAAATTGACGGTTGGAAGGAAAGCCTGCTCAACCAAGCCGGTAAAAAATTTCTCATCGAGGCAATAATTCAAGCAATTCCAACTTATGCTATAAGTACCCTAAGATTTTCCAAGAACTTCTGCAAAAATTTGAGCCCGAGAATAACAAAATTTTGGTGGAGATCATCAGGGAAAGACAAATGAATACATTAGAAGAGTTTGGAAAAATTAAGCATGAGCAAAGTAGATGGGAGTTGGGTTTTAAAGACTTTATGCACCAGAACACATCTCATCTTGCAAAGCAAGCATGAAGTATTATAAAAAACTTGGATGCACTTTAGGTCAGAGTTCTCAAAGCAATCTACTTTCCAAACGAGGACTTCTAGAGAGCCCCAAAAAAGAAGCATATTTCATGGGTTTGGAATGTTTAATACAAGGAAGATATTTTCTAAGAAGGAATGGCAAATGGAGAATAGAAAAAGAAAATCAATTAGACATTTGGAAGAATAATTGGATACATAAAATGTCAAAACCATTAAAAAAGGAATCACAGCTGTCAAACAAAATCTCTAACCTCATGATGAGCGGATAATTTATACGCTTTTTGCCATTGTTTTTAGGTAGTTTTTAGTAAGTTCAAGCTACTTTTAGGGATGTTTTCATTAGTTTTTATGTTAAATTCACATTTCTGGAATTTACTATGAATAAGTAGGTCATTTTTTACAAAAAATGGAAAGAAAAGGGAAGGGGGGTACCCGTCTATCAGATCAATGGTTTTTTTTTAATTGTCAATAGATTGGAATGATATGATTCGCTCAGAAGGATCTCCCCCCCCCCTTTTTTTCAAAACTCCAAGATTTCGCGGGCGAATATTTACTCCTTATCCATTTTATTTTAGATGTAATCTAGGGTTACCTCGAAGAGGGAAACAAAGACGAACAGAAGTATGGAATTCGTTCCCGAAAAGCCAAACGTGTGTGATTTCAGGTAATTTCTGGCTGAAATTGAGGGACTTGAGCAAAACTCTGAAAAAGACTGACAAAAGGACTGCTGATGCTGTTGGAATCTGACCTCCCTGCACTCAAAATAGATTTTCTGGAGCTACATAACTCCAAATGGAGCGCTCTCAACGGCGTTGGAAATTATACATCCAGAGCTTTCCAGAAATATATAATAGTCCATACTTTATTCGGAAATTGACGACGTAACTTGGCGTTGAACGCCAAGTACATGCTGCTGTCTGGAGTTAAACGCCAGAAACACGTCACGACCCGGAGTTGAACGCCCAAAACACGTTACAACTTGGCGTTCAACTCCAAGAAAAGCCTCAGCTCGTGGATAGATCAAGCTCAGCCCAAGTATACACCAAGTGGGCCCCGGAAGTGAATTTATGCATCAATTACTTACTCATGTAAACCCTAGTAGCTAGTCTAGTATAAATAGGATAATTTACTATTGTATAAAACATCTTTGGTCTCAGTTTTGTTTTATTCTTTATCTTAGGAGGCTATTGATCACGTTTTAGGGGGCTGGCCATTCGGCCATGCCTGGACCTTTTACTTATGTATTTTCAACAGTGGAGTTTCTGCACACCATAGATTAAGGGTATGGAGCTCTGCTGTACCTCAAGTTTCAATACAATTACTATTACTTTCTATTCAATTCTCTTTTATTCTTATTCCAAGATATACGTTGCACAACACTTTGATGAATGTGATGATCCGTGACACTCATCATCATTCTCACCTATGAACGCGCGTGATTGACAACCACTTCCGTTCTACTTTAAGCCAGGCGCATATCTCTTAGATTCCCCAACAGAATCTTCGTGGTATAAGCTAGATAGATGGCAGCATTCATGGGGATCCGGAAAGTCTAACCTTGTCTGTGGTATTCCGAGTAGGATCCCGGGAATCCGGAAAGTCTAACATTGTCCGTGGTATTCCGAGTAGGATTCCGGTATTGAATGACTGTGACGGGCTTCAAACTCGCGATTGCTGGGCGTGATGACAAACGCAAAAGGATCAATGGATCCTATTCCAACATGATCGATAACCAACAGCTGATTAGCCGTGCTGTGACAGAGCATTTGGACCATTTTCACTGAGTGGATGGGATGTAGCCATTGTCAAGGGTGATGCCTCCAGACGATTAGCCGTGCAGTGACAGCGCATAGGACCATTTTTCCGAGAGGATTAAAAGTAGCCATTGATGATGGTGATGCCCTACATACAGCTTGCCATGGAAAGGAGTAAGAAGAATTGGATGAAAGCAATAAGAAAGTAGAGATTCGAAAGGATTCTAGCATCTCCACATGCCTATCTGAAATTCCCACTATTGATCTAAATAAGTATTTCTATCCCTTTTTTATTTTATTTATCTTTTAATTATCTAATCCAATTACATTTGACCCTATGAATCCACTTAACTGAGATTTACAAGGTGACCATAGCTTGCTTCATACCAACAATCTCTGTGGGATCGACCCTTACTCACGTAAGGTATTACTTGGATGACCCAGTACACTTGCTGGTTAAGTTGAACGGAGTTGTGTCCACACATAGTTGAAAAAGCAATGAATTTTACAAAATACAATAACAAAGGAATCACAATTTCATCCACCAAGTTTTTGGCGCCGTTGTCGGGGATTGTTCGAGTATGGACAACTGAAGGTTCATCTTGTTGCTCAGATTAGGTAATTTTCTTTTTATTTTCTTTCCAAAAATCTTTCAAAAATTTTTTCTTTATTTTTCGTTTTTCCAAATTTTATTTTCGAAAAATATAATAAAAATCCAAAAAAAATCATAAAATCATAAAAATAAAAATATTTGGTGTTTCTTGTTTGAGTCTTGAGTCAATTTTTAAGTTTGGTGTCAATTGCATGCTTTAAAAATTTTTCTTGCATTTTTCGAAAATTTCATGCATTCATAGTGATCTTCATGATCTTCAAGTTGTTCTTGACAAGTCTTCTTGTTTGATCTTGATGTTTTCTTGTTTTGTGTTGTTTGTTGTTTTTCATATGCATTTTTTGTTTGTTGGATTCCATGCATTAAAGAATTCTAAGTTTGGTGTCTTGCATGTTTTCTTTGCATCAAAAAATTTTTTTTAAACATATGTTCTTGATGTTCACCATGATCTTCAAAGTGTTCTTGGTGTTCATCTTGACATTCATAGTGTTCTTGCATGCATTATGTGTTTGATCTAAAATTTTCATATTTTGGGCCATTTTTATGTTTTTCTCTCTCATCTTTAAAATTTCAAAAATCAAAAAAATATCTTTTCCTTATTTCCCTCCAAATTTTTGAAATTTTGGGTTGACTTGGTCAAAAATTTTTAAAATTAGTTGTTTCTCACAAGTCAAGTCAAATTTTCAATTTAAAAAAAATCTTATCTTTTTAAAATCTTTTTCAAAAATCATACCTTTTCAATTTTATCTTTGTTTTTCGAAAATTTTCAAAAATCTTTTTTAAATTATTTTCAAAATATTTTTCTTATCTTTATATTATATTTTCAAAATTACACTAACAATTAATGTGATTGATTCAAAAATTTGAAATTTGTTACTTTCTTGTTAAGAAAGGTTCAATCTTTAAGTTCTAGAATCTTATTTTGTAGTTTCTTGTTAGTGAAGTAAGTAATTTTAAAATTTTTGAATTAAATCTTTTTATCTTTTATCTTATCTTTTTCAAAAATTTTATCTTTTTCAAAATTTGATTTCAAAATATCTTATCTAACTTCTTATCTTCTTATCTTTTCAAATTTGATTTTAATATCTTTTTCAACTAACTCTTTGACTTTTTGTTTGTTTCTTATCTTTTTCAAAACCACCTAACCACTTTTCCCTCTCTAATTTTCGAAAATATCTCATCTCTTTTTCAAAAATTCTTTTTGTTTTAAATTTTAATTTTAATCTTATCTTATTTCTAATTTTCGAAAATTACTAACCCTTTTTTAAAAAAATTATTTTCGAATTTTCTATCTCTTCTCTCTTATTCTATTTAATTATTTAATTACTAACACTTCTCTTCACCTCTCTTCACCTAAATATCCGAACCCACTCTTCTTCATTCTTCTCCCCTTTTTTTTTCTACTAACATAAAGGAATCTCTATACTGTGACATAGAGGATTCCTCTTTTTTTCTTATTTTCTTCTCTTTTATATGTGCAAAAACAAGGAAAAAGGCACTCTTGTTGAAATTGACCCAGAACCTGAAAGGACTCTGAAGAGAAAATTAAGAGAAGCTAAGTTACAACAATCTAAAGGTAACCTTTCAGAAACATTAGAACAAGAGAAGGAGATGGCAGCCGAAAATAATAATAATGCAAGGAGAATGCTTGGTGACTTCACAAAGCCAACACAACAACAATGCAAGGAAGGTGCTTGGTGACTTTACTGCACCAACTCCCAATTTCCATGGGAGAAACATCTCAATCCCTGCCATTGGAGCAAACAATTTTGAGCTAAAGCCTCAATTAGTTTCTCTAATATAACAAAACTGCAAGTTTTATGGACTTCCATCTGAAGATCCTTACCAGTTTTTAACTGAGTTCTTGCAGATTTGTGAGACTGTAAAGACGAATGGAGTTGATCCTGAAGTCTACAGACTCATGCTTTTCCCTTTTGCTGTAAGAGACAGAGCTAGCAAAAGGTGAGCAAGCTGAGAGTGGATGTTCAGACCTTCAAGCAAAAAGATGGTGAATCCCTCGATGAAGCTTGGGAAAGATACAAGCAGCGGACCAAAAGGTGTCCATCTGACATGTTTTCAGAATGGACCATATTAGATATATTCTATTATGGTCTATCTGAATTTTCGAAAATGTCATTGGACCATTCTGCAGGTGGATCTATTCACCTAAAGAAAACGCCTGAAGAGGCTCAAGAACTAATTGACATGGTTGCAAATAACCAATTCATGTACACTTCTGAGAGGAATTCCGTGAATAATGGGACGCCTCAGAGGAAGGGAGTTCTTGAAATTGATGCTCTGAATGCCATATTGGCTCAGAACAAAGTGTTGACTCAGCAAGTCAACATGATCTGTCAAAGTCTGAATGGATGGCAAAATGCATCTAACAGTACTAAAGAGGCAGCTTCTGAAGAAGCTTATGATCCTGAGAACCCTGCAATGGCAGAGGTTAATTACATGGGTGAACCTTATGGAAACACCTATAACTCATCATAGAGAAATCATCCAAATTTCTCATGGACGAAAATCCTAGTGAGGAAGACCTCCTGGGACGTCCTTCAAGCAAGAAGGAGTTTCCTATTAAGGATCCAAAGGAATTTGAGGCTCATATAGAGACTATAGAGATTCCATTAAATCTCCTTCTGCCATTCATGAGCTCTGAAGACTATTCTTCCTCAGAAGAGGATGAAGATGTGACTGGAGAGCAATTTGCTCAATATCTAGGAGCCATCATGAATCTGAATGCCAAGTTGTTTGGTAATGAGACTTGGGAAGGTGAACCTCCCTTGCTCATTAATGAACTAGATATATGGATTCAACAAACTTTACCTCAAAAGAGACTCCTGGAAAAATTCTTAAAACCCTGTACCATAGGCACCATGACCTTTGAGAAGGCTCCTACCTTGTACCATAGGCACCATGACCTTTGAAAAAGCTCTATGTGATCTAGGGTCAGGGATAAATCTTATGCCACTCTCTGTAATGGAGAAGCTGGGGATCATTGAGGTACAACCTGCCATGTTCTCATTACAATTGGCAGACAAGTCATTGAGACAAGCTTATGGAATATTAGAGGACGTGTTAGTAAAAGTTGAAGGCCTTTACATCCCTGCTGATTTCATAATCTTAGACATTAGGAAGGAAGAGGATGAATGCATTATCCTTGAAAGACCTTTCCTAGCCACAGCAGGAGCTGTGATAGATGTCAACAGAGGTGAACTAGTCCTTCAATTGAATGGGGACTACCTTGTGGGAGAGTTAGTCCTTCAATTGAATGGGGAATACCTTGTGTTTCAGGCACATGGCCATCCCTCTGTGACAAAAGAGAGTAAGCATGAAGAGCTTCTCTCAGTTCAAGGTCAAGAAGGGCACACACAGTCAAACTCTAAGTTTGGTGTTGTGAGGCCACAACCAAACTCTAAGTTTGGTGTTCAAATTCCATATCCAAACTCTAAGTTTGGTGTGGAGACAACACACTAAATTGACCTGATCATCTTGTGGCTCCATGAGAGCCACTGTCAAGCTATTGACATTAAAGAAGCGCTTGTTGGGAGGCAACCCAATTTTATTTATCTAATTTTTATTTTGTTGTTATTTTTTGTTTATTAGGTACATGATCATGAGGAGTCACGAAAAAAATATAAAAATTAAAAACAGGATCAAAAACAGCAGAAGAAAAAAANNNAACGCCAGTAAGATGCATCTGGCTGGGGTTCAACGCCAGAATGGTGCTCTGTTCTGGCGTTGAACGCCAGAAACAAGCAACAACCTGGCGTTTAACGCCAGGATGTGCACACAGAGGAAAAACTGGCGCTGAACGCCAGTAACAAGCATGAAACTGGCGTTCAACGCCAGAAACATGTTACATGTGGGCGTTGAATGCCCAGAATGTGCACCAATGGGCGTTTAAACGCCAGAATGGTGTGCAAAGGCATTTTACATGCCTATTTGGTGCAGGGATGGAATTTCTTAACACAGCAGGATCTGTGGACCCCACAGGATCATCTCAGGATCTGTGGACCCCACAGGATCCCCACCTAACATATTCCCACCTTACCTCCTAATCCAAT
>NC_029778.3:18413030-18414212 GCF_000817695.3 Arachis duranensis | reverse complement strand
CCTCTTCCCAATCACCCCCTTCACCACTCACATCCATCCACTCTTCCCCATAAACCCCACCTACCTTCAAAATTCAAAACCACTTTCCCACCCAAACCCACCCTACATGGCCGAACCTACCATTTCCCCTTTTCCTATATATACCCTTCCATTCTACTTCATTTTCACACAACACAACCCCCTCTTCTATACCTTGGCCGAACCTACACTTCCCCTTCTCCTCCATATTCTCTTCTTCTTCTTCTTCTCTTCTTTTATCGCTCGAGGGCGAGTAATATTTTAAGTTTGGTGTGGTCAAAGCATAATCTTTTTTGTTTTCCATTACCATCAATGGCACCTAAGGCCGGAGAATCTTCTAGAAAAGGAAAAGGGAAGACAAAAGCTTCCACCTCCGAGTCATGGGAGATGGAAAGATTCATCTCCAAAAGCCATCAAGACCACTTCTATGATGTTGTGGCAAAGAAGAAGGTGATCCCTGAGGTCCCTTTCAAGCTCAAGAAAAATGAGTATCCGGAGATCCAACATGAGATCCGAAGAAGAGGTTGGGAAGTCCTAACCAACCCCATGCAACAAGTCGGAATCTTAATGGTTCAAGAGTTCTATGCTAATGCATGGATCACTAGGAACCATGATCAAAGTATGAACCCGAGTCCAAAGAATTATCTCACAATGGTTCGGGGGAAATATTTAGATTTTAGTCCAGAAAATGTGAGGTTGGCATTCCACTTGCCCATGATGCAAGAAGATGAATGCCCCTACACTAGAAGGGTCAACTTTAATCAAAGGTTGGACCAAGTCCTTACGGACATGTGTGGAAGGAGCTCAATGGAAGAGAGACTCCAAAGGCAAGCCAGTTCAACTAAGAAGACTGGACCTCAAGCCTGTGGCTAGAGGATGGTTGGAGTTCATTCAACGCTCCATCATTCCCACTAGCAACCGATCTGAAGTTCTTTCTGCTAACCATGTGCTTGTGTCATGAAGGTCCAAGTGAAAAGCTTGAGACTGAGTGGTTAAAGTCGTGATCCAAAGCAAAAAGAGTGTGCTTAAGAGCTCTGGACACCTCTAACTGGGGACTCTAGCAAATCTGAGTCACAATCTGAGAAGGTTCACCCAGTCATGTGTCTGTGGCATTTGTGTATCTGGTGGTAATACTGGAAAACAAAATGCTTAGGGCCACGACCA
>NC_029778.3:18412115-18412839 GCF_000817695.3 Arachis duranensis | reverse complement strand
AAGGCTGACAAAAGGACTGCTGATGCTGTTGGAATCTGACCTCCCTGCACTCAAAATGGATTTTCTGGAGCTACATAACTCCAAATGGCGCGCTCTCAATGGCGTTGGAAAGTATACATCCAGAACTTTCCAGAAATATATAATAGTCCATACTTTATTTGGAAATTGACGACTTAACTTGGCGTTGAACGCCAAGTACATGCTGCTGTCTGGAGTTAAACGCCAGAAACACGTCACGACCCGGAGTTGAACGCCCAAAACACGTTACAACTTGGCGTTCAACTCCAAGAAAAGCCTCAGCTCGTGGATAGATCAAGCTCAGCCCAAATATACACCAAGTGGGCCCCGGAAGTGAATTTATGCATCAATTACTTACTCATGTAAACCCTAGTAGCTAGTCTAGTATAAATAGGATAATTTACTATGGTATTAGACATCTTTGGTCTGAGTTTTGTTTTATTCTTTATCTTAGGAGGCTATTGATCACGTTTTAGGGGGCTGGCCATTCGGCCATGCCTGGACCTTTTACTTATGTATTTTCAACGGTGGAGTTTCTACACACCATAGATTAAGGGTGTGGAGCTCTGCTCTACCTCAAGTTTCAATACAATTACTATTACTTTCTATTCAATTCTCTTTTATTCTTATTCCAAGATATACGTTGCACAACACCTTGATGAATGTGATGATCCGTGACACTCATCATCATTCTCACCTATGAACG
>NC_029778.3:18403381-18411784 GCF_000817695.3 Arachis duranensis | reverse complement strand
CCCTACATACAGCTTGCCATGGAAAGGAGTAAGAAGAATTGGATGAAAGCAATAAGAAAGTAGAGATTCGAAAGGATTCTAGCATCTCCACATGCCTATCTGAAATTCCCACTATTGATCTAAATAAGTATTTCTATCCCTTTTTTATTTTATTTATCTTTTAGTTATCTAATCCAATTACATTTGACCCTATGAATCCACTTAACTGAGATTTACAAGGTGACCATAGCTTGCTTCATACCAACAATCTCTGTGGGATCGACCCTTACTCACGTAAGGTATTACTTGGATGACCCAGTACACTTGCTGGTTAAGTTGAACGGAGTTGTGTCCACACATAGTTGAAAAAGCAATGAATTTTACAAAATACAATAACAAAGGAATCACAATTTCATCCACCACCTCATCACCACAAAAAAATGAAACCAAGAATTAATGGAAGCTAGCTTTTCCATGCCTATGAGAAACCTAATCAAACTCCCCTTAACATCATGGAAAGAGGGGATTCCTTATTGGGGCGTTACAAGAAGGATGAAATCCATTACTTCAAATTAGGATATTATGTTGCAAAAGGAGAGGAAATCAAGGAATCAGAAGCAATGGAATTTGGGAAATGCGCGTTCCTCAAAAGGTTAAAATATTTTCTTTGGAAAGAATCTCAAAACATCATCCTGGTAAGAGCTAATTTGTGAAAAAAATGGTTCATAATCCTATTTTTCCTGTTTGTTTAAAAGAAGTAGAGACCACAGAACATGCACGTTGCTGTGCGAATGGACTAGAACGGTGTGGTTCAGGTCTCAAATGCTATGCACTCCCACAAAGAAAAATGTTTCAATCCTAATGAGCTGGCTACTGGGTATTCTACAAGACATCAGAAAAGGTCATAAAGAAGGATGAAAAGCAAGCTGGAGCAAAATCATACATATTGCGTGGCTATTTGGAAATCTAGAAATGCTGCTATATTCAAACAGACTCCTCCAAATCCAGGCATAACAATTAAATTTGCAACACACCAAGAATAAAAATTCAAGAAACGCCAACTTCACACAACTCATTTCAAAGAACAAAAAGAGTCATACATATTAAGTGGAAGGCTCCGCCGAGAGAGTGGCTCAAGATTAATATTGATGCAGCTTTTATGTCAGGAGCAAACTCTGGGGCCACAATGGCTATAATCAGAGACAGGAGAGGAAATTTTAGAAGAGGATCTGCAACAAAAGTGAAAGCAATTTCAAGTTTAGAAATAGAAGGAATAGCATTAAGGGAAGCAATGATTCTAGCTAAGAATATGGAAATCAACAATGTTATCATTGAATCTGATTGCCAACCTTTAATGGAAGCATTGAAATCGGGAGGGACCCTATGGAAAATAGATCCAATTTTGGAAGACATTCAGAAATTAAAGATTGATATACCCTTATGCGATTTCACATGGATACCAAGAGAAGGAAACAGAGTAGCTCACCTGATTGCCGAGCTTAAAGGACAAGAGCATCTCCCACAGAATCGGAGCTATAACTACGTTCCACAATTGATGAATGTGCTTTAGCAGGAGAGACCGCTTCCATTCTCAGCATCTACCAACACATCTTGGCAGCCGAACATCCTATTTACACCAATCAGTCCGTGTCCAACCCTTCGTCAACGGTCAACCTCGAGCTTACTTGATCGAATCTGATTTAGATTCGGCCATCACAACCGACAAAGAAAGGATAACCAGAGGATTTATTCAAGGCAGAAGCTATAAGGGCTGAAATACCTGGAAACCTCAGCGTGTGAAAGTCTCTGCCCCTTCTCGACTAATTCAGCGGTGTGCGTAACCAGCCAGCTTCCCATTGGAGACACCAAAGATTTAGCCATTGATAGAGACTTTGTACGTTCCACAAAGAGGTGCACTGAGACGGGGTTCTTGTAGTCTGTAGCGCCACGATCTGTAACCGTCAAAGGGTATCTTCGTCTTCGTCTTTGATGGAGAGAGCGAGAAGACAAATAGAAGAAAATAGGAGGAAGGAGGTTGAGAAACAGACGTAGAGTTGGGTAGTTAAAAAAGTGTTTGAACTTTTTTATTCGAGCGGGGTGAGATCGGGTCTCCAAGTTCTATTTTGGTGTGGGTCTGGTCTGTCCGGCCCATACCCTAACCAAATTTTCGTCCCTAAAAGATCATGTGTTATCCATTTTCGTCCCTGAATGCTTTTTTTAATCAAATTAGTCTTTGAATGATTTTTTTAAAAATTACGTTCGTCCTTCCGTCAATCTCTTCACGCTGCCGTTAATAATTTGCTGACCTAGAATGTGAAGTGGCAATAAGAATTACACCTGGTATGCTGTGTGTGCTGCTGACGAAATATGTTTAGGGTTATGTATCAATTTAGTCCATAAATATCAAATAAATGAACCCTAATTCCCAACTTTCGATGAACATGAATGCATTGCTTGAGTGTTGTTACAGATCCAGCAGCGGTTGAGGGAGGAGAAAATCAATTTCGGCGCCATGATGGGAAGTGAAAGTGGAGGTCGTGGTGGGTTGCCGTTGCACAATCTGTGGTTGTCTATTATGAAATCATTATTGTTATTAATTTGCTTGCCATGATTTAATTGATTGATTAATTGCAGTTTTGAAATCCCTAGTTTTACCTCTGATGATTTTCAAGATCTCTCCCCCACCATTGGTCAGTGTGCTCTCTCTTCTGCATCTTTGATTATATCACTCACTGTTTCTATTTGTTGTTTAATTTGAAATTTTCTTCTTCATGTGTTGATTTTAAGATCAAATATGTCACTATCGGTGGTAAATAGCTCAAACTTGCCATTTTTTTTACTCTCATGCTTTCCATTTGGGATATTGGTATGCGTTCTTTCTATTTGATTTAATGTCTGAGTCACTCTATATATATTCCATTTGTCTATACTTTAACTTTAATAATGCAGCTGGTCAAGAGAGATTCAGAATGCTTACAAGCTCTTACTACCGAGGGGCACAAGGAATCATTATGGGTAAATCTCTATTCTCTTGAATCACTTGAATTTTCATTGCAACTTAATACAAGAGAATAATATTTCATTAGATAGAAAGAATGCTTTTTGGTTTCACATGTCCTATCCCCCAAGGTGGTTTCACATGTGCAACGGCAACCCACCATCGGAACCTTTACTTTCGCTTCCCATCATGGCGCCGAAATCGATTTTCTCCTCCCTCAATGATCTGCAACAACAGTCAAGCAATACATTCATATTTATGGAAAGTTGGGAATTAGGGTTTATTTATTTGAGATTTAGAGACTAAATTGATACATAACCCTAAACATATCTCGTCAGCAACACATACAGTATGCCAGGTGTAATTCTTATTTTCACTACACGTTTCAAATAAGCAAATCGTTAACGACAGCGTGAAGAGATTAACGGAAGGAGGAATGTGATTTAAAAAAATTATTTAAAAACTAATTTAATTAAAAAATTATTTAGGGACAAAAATAAAAAATTCGTGATCTTTTAAGGACGAATTTGAGTATTAACTCGCCATAATTGTCAAGTTAATGATCCCATGTGAGGTATCATTAATAACATTGAAACAATTGAGCTGTCCCTGTCACTAGATAAGGAACACTGCTGAGTAATTAGCAACTGTTACAAATTAAATCCACTAATTTTTAATTAGAACCCAAAGACAATATCCATGTGAATGCTTTAATAGATATGATTCTTTGACGAAAGCAGATCTATCCATTCTCCTATATTTTAATGTTGGACAGATCCAAACACCTATGTTTAATAAACCTCTATCTGGGAATCAAAGAACCGCATAAATTATTAGAATAAACTACTCTAACTTTGTTTTGTGACAGTCAACCCCACATATTAGAGATAGTCAACCCCACATAAATGCGATATCAGTTTGAAATTTGTTTTATGAATATTGTCATCAATATGGCATGATTTACACCAAGTCACTACCCAACTAGCTAGTTTGAATTGCGTGTTATAAAATTTATCTCTTCCTTTAATTTCTCAGCTTAATAATATAGTAACTGCCAAATGGCAATGTTGTAGTTACGGTTAGTCGTATTATATAAAAATGTGAAATCAATTTGGGTGAGTCAAATGATCAACTCATTCGTCCTTCGAATTTTGTTTTGTACATGTAATAATTTATTAGCCAACGGTAGACCCTTAAATAAAACTCAGATTCGCGACGAATTAGTTCTTAACCAGCCAGATTAAAGAATACCGTGAACAACAAAAAAATAAAAATAAAAATGTAAATTCGGCTATTATTATATTAATATGTGAGAATTATTTTAATTTAGTAGTAATCTGTATACATTTAAAATAAAAAAAAATAATCGATATATCAAAATGATCATCATATAAGCTTTTTCAACAAAAAATAATGAAAGTAATAATATAGCAACTAACAAATAAAACGCAAACGATCTTTCATTATTAATAGGTCTTAATACTTAATAGTTAATAGACTATGAAAGATGATGCCTTGTTAGAAAGAAATGAAGTTTCTAAAGTTTGAATATTATGCAAGTGTTTTAGGTCATAGTAAATTGAAAAATCACTAATGGCCATGTTGAGCCAAAGATGCGAATATTTCAAGCAACGGTGACAAATTCAAGTTCTATGAAGGCGCATATATTTCGTATAAACCCTAAGTTACCACACAAAATGAAATAGACGGGAGAATAAATTTTTATTTTTTTAATTAATTTTTAGTACAGTTCCTAGATAGACCTATTAATTATTTCACAAAAGCTTAGGTTGAGTTTCACACGTCAAGGAATCGAATGCTTCGTAGAATTCGAGATTATATTGGTGGAAACATTGACTTTTGGACTCTCAATACTTTCAGTTGGCTTGAATAGAACAACTTTACAATGCAAGAAAAACTAATGATGATGAGACAATCATTATTTTTTATTCTTTATTTGACGTTCATCAACAAAGGTTCTCACGTAGCTATTGGGTCATGCATTTGCAAACCTTGAATATACCTAGCTAAGCTATGGCAACATTTCTATATGTGTCAAAACAAAATAAAATTGACGAGTAATATATTTATATTAAATGATAAATAAAATACTATACGAGTAATATCGCATAAAAAGTGAGTTGATAAAATACTATGTTGATACAAAATATATAAAAAATATTTTTTTTCCTTTTGTTCAATTAAATTAGTCTAAATCCAACAAAAATCAGTTTTATTAGTGAGAGCGTGTCTACACACTCCAATTTTCCACTAACGCGAACGTTTATATTCCACGTTCTTCCTCTTTCTCTTCCTTCTTTGCCTGTTTCCACCTCATCATCATTTCCATAGTTAGGGGTGTTCAAAACCAATCCAAATCGAATAAAACCGACTAATTGAACCAAAAACCAAAAACCAAACAAATCGAAAATTGAAAAACTGAAAAATTGACATTTTGCTTCTTTTTTTTTTTCAGCGGTTCAATTCGGTTTTTGATTCTGGTAGGAAAAATCCTAACCGAACCGAATCGAACTAGAATTCTTAAAAACCCTAAATAAACTAACCCTAAGCCCAAACGAGGATCAGCCAACCTAGCCGCCACTATAACCCTAACGCAGTAATGCTCTCCATTCCACTCTTGAATCCTCTCACCCAAATTAAAACTTCTCTTCCCACACTCCATAACGCCATTGTTCTCTCAGTCCCTGACGCCACCAAATAGCACCGTTGCGGAGGCGCGTACATTTCTCTCCCTCCCTCATCGCACTTTCTTCTTCTCAGCGTAGCCCCCCTTCCTCACTCCCTCCCTCTTATCCACGCCACACGCCATTTCTCTCACACTCACTCATGTCCAAATTAAATCACAAAAACTGCTTTGTGCTCTCTTACTCACGATCATGGTCTCACAGGTGCACTCTCCTCTCTTAGTCACAGACTCATAGTCATCTACTCCTCTTTGTCGATGACGTTCAGTCGTCCAGTTTTCATCTTCTCAAATTGCGGCACCTTCTTCTTTCTCTTCTTCTTTTGCAGTTTGTAATATCGTCGTCGTCGTCATAGTTCGCAGCACTTCGTCTTTGCATTTCTGTTATTTGCATTTTTAAATTATTTTTGGATTTGACTATTTGTTATTAGTTTTATATTTTGATTCTGATCTAATAGTTGTTTATGTTCTGATTTGTTATTTTGATTTTTGGTTGTGATTATTTGTTCTTGGTCATGAGTTTTTGTATAGGATTTTGGATCTGATTATTTTTTTTAATTCTGATTATATGTTCTATTTTGATTTTTTATTATAATTTTCTTACGATTATTTGTTTTGGATTCTTCTTTTTTATTTAGGATTTTGATTCTATTTTTATTTTTTTTCCTGTTCTAATATTTGATTTTAGTAAACTAGATATGATTAGAACAGTATATTTTTTGCATTGAAAAATAGAAAAAAATCGAACCAAAACAAAATCGATTTTAATGGGTTTAGTTTGATTGGTCTTGATAAAAAAATTTAACCAAATCGAACCAAACTATATCGCGAACACCCAATTGATTTACGGAACCCAAACTGAGTCATGCTTAATTTTTTTTAAATTTCAAAAACGACGTCATTTTCTTTCATCAAAAGTTCAAACGCTTTTGCCCTGACCCTTTCCTCCTTCGTCTCGTCACTCTCTCCCTGAGGCCTGAAGCTCGAGCTCTCTCATCTCCCTCACTGTGGCTCATTGGCTCTCACACTCAACCTCTCTTTCTCTCTCATCTATGGTCTTCCCTCAAGCTCATCGTTAGTCTCTGTGTCATCAATCATCACCGTCTCGCATTGGGTCGCGTCACGTGCCTTTCCTGCGCTCATTGTTGCCAACGGCAGAAACAACAGGTCTTGGGACTGGTCGTCTTCATTGTTCTCTATCTCGTCACCGTCTCATCACCATCTCGCACTCAGTCGCGCACCTTCCTTGTGATGTCATCACCAGAGGCAGAAGCAGCAGGACCAGAGGCTAGTTGTCATTTTCGTCTTCTTGCTTCGAGTCTTGCCGCCAACTTACTCCCTGTCGTCAGCTTCCTTCGCACAACCAGAACTGATTTGGTGAGTTATAACAAATTTCTCTGCTCTTTTGGTTTTATTTTTGTTGCTGTAATTGATCACTGCACTTTGATTTTGTTGTTAAAAGGTGTATTTGTTGCTAAAAATATCACTAAACTAGTTTTTTTTTTGCTGAAAATCATCACTGATATGAATTTGTTACCTTGAATAACTTCTTGTTGAAAATATTACTGAGCTAGTTTTTTGTTCCTAAAAATCATCACTAAGTTGAATTTATTAGTGATTGAACCTTAAATTTATTACTGCCTTGCTGAATAATCACTTAGTTAAATTTTTGTTAGTGATTGAAGCTTAAATTTATTAAAGATTAAACCTTAAATTTGTTGCTAAAAATAATTAGAGTTAAATTTGTTACTAATTATCATCGAATCTTAAACTTGTTGCGGAGTTATTGAAATAATTACATAGCTATTTTTTTTTGAAAATTATCATTGAGTTGAATGTGTTGTTGAAAATTGTTTTGAAATAATTTTTTTTGGAGCTAGAATTTTAATTTGAAAATGTCTTTATCACAAATACCATTAATAACCAATTGTGTTATTTTTTGTTCTCTCTTATTCATTTAAATTGAGAAAGTGTTTTGTATATTAGTGACTTTTTTTTGCATCATCAGTTATATCTAAGAATTGATACTTGATTTTTACTAATATATTTGTGACGAGATACATTTTAACTTTTAATTTTATTTTTATAATTTTGTATTTTTATTTAGTTATGATTGGATCAATCAGATAAATCAGTGACCCACCAGTTGGACCAATGACCGGTGACCCAGTTGTATGATCAGGTGAATTATCAGTTCAGTTCCGATAACTATGGTCGTTTTTTATTGCTACGGCTGTTGCGTGTGTTTTTTTCTTTTTCTCATTCTCTTCCTAGTGATTTTGCAACATTATGTATTTTTTCTTCTTTTGTATTCAATTTTTTTCTTGTTTTTCTTCTTGTTAAAAAGGTAAAATAAGAAGAATTATGAGAATGTTAAACAACCCAAGAAAAGAAAAAGAATATAATGATGACAAAGAAAAATAGGAGAAAGAATTTTGAATTATGCAGAATTTATCAAAAAATATTATCGAAATTTTTTAAATGTGACACAAAAATTTTAAATTTTGATACTGAGATTTTTTAACTGTAATACAGATTTTTGTTAAGAGGGTAAAATAAGAATTACAAAGAAGAAGGAGCACATGCCGTAAGTAGCGCGTGATGTGAAAAATAGTTATAACAACTTGATTTGACTTGGTTAGGTAATTCATTTGGTTGTAGAATTTTTTCAAATTATATTATTTATTATATTTAAATAATAATATAATAATAATAATATATA
>NC_029778.3:18402324-18403229 GCF_000817695.3 Arachis duranensis | reverse complement strand
AAGAAGTGTATATTTTATAAATAAAAAATATTATTTAAATATCTCATTAAAAAAAGGTGTCATTTTCTCAAATATATATTTACTTAACATTATTCGCTAATATGTATGTGTCATAGATCTGCAATATCTGTTAGTATGTCTCTTTTGGGCGCTCTTCATAGAATAACTGTATCTTATATCATGGAGTGCACGTATCTAATTTCTTCGGGGATAAAATTATTAGACTAATTTTGCAACTATATGTGCCTAAATTTCACACGTTTTGATAGGGAAAGGTGCATGTATGCAAAACATTATTATCGCAGCATTTTGTCCATCACAATATATTTTCTAATTTTTATTTAAGTTTCAAGATAATATACGGCCTGCTTCCACTTTCACAAGCTTTACTCAATGATGAAGAACGTGACTCAAAACAAACTGAATATTTTTTTTTTCACATTTTTTAAATAATATGCAAATTGATACTAAAAGAACTATATAAAATAGGGAAATTGACTTTACTTCAATTATTTAAGTATGCATAATGAGTTTATATTAATTTAATTAATAGTTGCAATGTAGTTAGATCTATACCCATGGCAACAAGCATCAAAGCTAAGAACTATTCCTATAAATTTCTACTTCACATGGAAATAGGGACTTCATCACCAGAAGCATAGACTCATTTTATGTGTGATTATAATAAGTCAAATGCAGATATTTCTTCCACGTGCAAATTATTATTATTATTATTATTATTTACATTTCTGTGACTATTAATTACACTAATTCAATTTCTTTGAAAGATTTGATGAAATCTATGGTGATGCATTTTTTTATATATTTTCGTTACATTAATGTCCACTAAACTTCCTCGTAGGTGAAGTTAGTGTTATGGTCATAGAAATGTTTGGTATTATTAA
>NC_029778.3:18393712-18401673 GCF_000817695.3 Arachis duranensis | reverse complement strand
TGTGGATAAAATAATAAAAAATCCCCTTATTAATAATTTATGATTATGCAGTTTCCTTCTCAATATGTAGATTGAAGAGTCTAGATTATTACAGTTTCCCTTCATCAGTTTTATATTTCCTTGAAAAGATTAATACTACCTTCTAATTAAGAGAAAGAAAATAGTATACGCCATGAAAATTATATTGCAATACATGCATGAAATTGATAAAAAGATACGGGACGTAATCTATATGCTAATTAACTGTGCCTACACTCCGAATGCATTATTTTTACATAATTGAAAATGTATAAAATATAAAATAGTTTTACATGTATATCTAATCATGATAAATAAAATAATTATTTTTTATATTAACAACGTCAATAATTATATAGAAGAATCAGTGTAATTGAACCACTATTTTTTGCGCATGATCGTCTAAAAGAACCGGTGTAATTAAATCACTATTTTTTAAGCATTAAAAACATCGTAATATATATGCGCATGTGAAAATAAATATAAAGAATACTACTACAAGTTGAGAGTATCACTAGGGAACAATAATAATGAATGTGGATTTCCCTTCCCCATAATTGAAGCTCTCTCAACCAACCAAAACAGGAGAGAAGACCAAATTAAAATATAAGGCCATGACTCAAGCTAAGAGACATACAAGAGTTGGAATTAGTAGCATGGTTGTTCAATTTCCCCACACAAAATAATGAATATTTTAATTAAAAATAAAAAAAAGAAACAAAAATTGGACATCATACTAATTAATTATTAGACCAAATAATTAATTAAGCAAAGTAAGGAACACTTTCACTAGTAATGGATCCATGACTCAATGTGGTTTTAGGTGGAGTGTTGTTGTAAACAGAAGAAGCCGAAGACGAAGACAAAGATGAAGAAAGCACAACAGTAGAAGGTGAAGGTAAAGATGGATTTGGCGGCGCAGGGCGCAAAGGCGGAGGAGGAAGAGGAGGAGGTTGAGAAATACCTTGTTGTTGTGATGAAGAGTTTGCAGCATTATTATCATTATTATTATTGATTATAATTGGTGCTTGATTATTATTATTATTAGATGGAAGATGATGATGATGATTCATGGAAATGAGAGTGGCAGTGGCAGTGGCAGCAGCTTCTCTATATTTGTATTTGAGAATCTCAGCCCTAACAGCATTGACTTCCGCTTGCAATGTTTGAATTTGTTGCTGCAAACCTGAAATTGCACCCATGCATCCATAAACCGGATCTCTTAATCTCAAGTTTGCTTCATATACCAAACTGTTTGCTGCATCTGCTCTTTGCCCCTCTCCTACTTCCTACACATATTAAAACCAATTAATAAAAAAATAAAACAAAATATATAGCTAGTTATTACTGGATTTAGTATTATTATTATGAGTAGCATGTAACAGATATATTAATACAGTACATTCCTTTCTGGAGATAAACTTATTTAAAAATAAATATATAAATTTGACGATAATATATTTTCGTCAAATCATTTTTATTGCGTTAGATCTGATGGTAATATAATTTATTGTCGAATTTATATATAAAATCCCACAGTAAAATATGTATTTTATAGTGAGTTATGTATAATTTTTTATTTTTATTTTGTGTCTTTAAATCCTTTAATTTTTATTTAGTAAAATAAAAACAACAAAAACCCAACACTAAGAAATTATTTTGTTATGAAAATTCAAATAAAATATTACAAAATTACTTAACCCAAAAATGTAAATTATTAAATAGAAATATAAAATGTTTAGTTATTATAGCTCTAAATGTTGTGTAATCCTAAACTTAAAAAGGAAGAAAGTGGTTGAAGAGAGGAGGGAGTATATATGAATAAATTGTGAATAATAATGATTAAGATACTAACCATGAGCATCTTGGAGACATTGCTTGCACCAAAGACTTTATGAACAGCAGCAAACTTTTGAGGCTCATGTGGTGAGAAATAAGGAGAGAAGGGACACTCCTCAGCACACCTTCTTCTAAGAAGCTTGCAAGCAGCACATGGTGTCACTGTGTTTAAGCTTTGCTTCCTCCCCATTCTTTCTATTTCACTTTCACTACAACTTGATGATAATAATAATTCTCCCTCTTTCTTCACCTTCTTTGCTATCTCATCTATTCTTTCTTTTTCCAAAATCACAAAAACCTCATCTTAATAATAATATACTTTACAACTTTATTACATACCATTTTATTTCACCATACATAATAATAATAATAATAATAATAATAATAATAATAATAATAATACCTGTCTCAGGACATCCAAACATGCTTGTTGATTGTCTTGATCTATGGAGTGGATTGAGATGGGAAAAAAAAAGAAAGGTTTTTGTTTCAGACACAGACACAAATAAAAGGAAAAGTAGAGCTAAATTAAAAGGAAAGGAAGCAATTAGGGAGAAAAGTAGGTCAATGCTCTTTATAAGAAACAATTAAAAAGAAGACAATAAACAAAACTTGGAGATCTCACATTACATACACATATATATAATATTTATGAATTTAAAAAAAAATGTTTCTTTAAGATATATTATTTAAATAACGAAAATATTTGATAATAAAAAAATCAGCTAAAAATAACTATAACTTAATTTATTTAACATTCATTAATTATTACAATAATTAATGAATACTAATTAAATAAGATAAATTTTAGCTGTTTTTTATCTTTTTAAAATTATTATTTAAATAAAAAAATGTTTCATACACTAGTACACTATATATGTTGCCATTATTTATTTACTCTATTATATTTTTAGATTATTGGATTTTAGTGTTTAAATTTTTGTTTTCAATTCCTAAATATTCAAATAAAATAAATCAGTCCAAATTTAATAATACAAGCAAGGTAACATACATAGAAGGAGAGGAAAAATATTAATAAAAACAAAAGGATTAGGTTGCATTTGTCATTTAGAAAAAAGATTAAACACAGCCCTTTAATTATTTGTCAATAACTTGCACACGTGTTAGTCTTTGTGGCAAACTGGCCAATTGACTTTTGAATATAAAACAAGGAAACATCAATGTCAGGCTATTCAGCAGCTGAGTTTTCTAAGAATAATAATATTAATTATTTGGGGGAAATTGCTATGGGCTGAAAAAAGTGGTATCCCTCTCCTTATTGGTTTTGTCTTTATATAATGGTCACAATAATACAATTTCTTCAAGAAGTAGCCAAAGCCATCTATGAGGGACCAATTACAATTAGAAGATTGCTATTCTTAACAATCTATAATTCTATATATGGTTATTCCCCCCTTTTTGAAGCAGTTTGTAATGGAGAGGCAGAAGACAAGAAATAGTAGATTGTACCTTTATCTTAATTAAATTATTCCTATAGTAAAATCAGTATTTCTTTAATAATATTTTTCCCAATCTTCATATCTTCATCACCCTATTATTATTATTATTATTATTATTATTATTATTATTATTATTATTATTATTATTATTATTATTATTATTAAAGAGACTTTTTTTAATTAATGATATAGCTAACATACATGACATTCACTTAGAGATATTTTTCGGTTAATTCAGTTCAGTTTAAATCATTGAAACTAATGAAATTTTGTCATTTCAATTATATCTATTTATTCTCATTTTTCGACATAAATTACAAACAGATTCTACTTTTCGACGGTAAATTCGATACTGATATTTAGAAGAAAAATAAATTAAATTGACACGTTCTTTATCGTTACGACGGTAACTCTAATTAGTGAAACGCTGCGTTTGGTGTCTTACAATGGGTTATTGTTAGAATTTTTCGACGATAAATTCGACGGTAAAGGGAAATAAATTCAAATCACAGACCTTCTTCCTCCTCATCTGAAACCATCACCACCATCCCCCCTCTCTCTCTCCTTCAAATGTCGTCGTCGCCACCATCTGTTGCCACGGCCCAAGACCACCACCGTCAGCACCCCTCTAATTTTATTCTTGAATCTCGTTCTTTCTCCTCTCCCTTCCACGTTATTATCATCACTGCGCCACCACCACACTACAAGAAAAATACTGAGTACCTAGATTTAGTGTTGTAAATTAGTGGCAGATTTACCGACGATAACTACGTCAAATTCGTAAGGTTAAGTAATTACCGTTCGATTCTTTTTTTCTAACAGTAAATTCGTCTATAATATTTGGAAAGAAAATAAATTAGATTGGCGCATTCTTTACTTTCGAAAAAATCCGACGGTAACTGAATTTAGTGAAACAATGCGTTTTGGTGACCCACAATGGTTTACCGTAAAAAATTTCTGACAGTAAAAAGGGCGTAAATTCAAATCATGAACCTCTTGTCCCTCATTCGAACCCTCACCGCCATCACCATCATCCCTCTCTCTGGCGTTCCAGCTGCCATCACCATCGTCTGCCACGGCACTGAGACCACCGCCGTCGCCACCTTTCTCTGTCGCTGTCAACCCTTTCCGCCGACGCCTCCTTCTTCTTCTTCTTCTTTGCTTCTCTCTCCCCGCCCCGTCAAACGACCCTCGCCCCCCATCATCATCACGCCGCTGCTACCCAACCTTCGGCGAGTTTTCCATCCTTCGACGACCACCCTTTGTCACCTATAGCTTCGGCGACCATAGTTCTGCCACCGTTCTGCCGTTTTGCATTCCAAGTTTTTTTAAATTTCGTTTTTCTTTCTTCTTTAAATTCTGTTTTGGTTAGGTTATTTCATTATTCTAATTTTAGTTAGTTGATTTAGTTAGAGTTAATTTTTTTATTTTAGTGAATTTTAGGTGGTTAGGATATGTTAGTTTTAGGATTATTAATTTGTATTATATTGGTGAAAGTGTTGGAAGAATTGATGGATAATGTTGTTGATTTTGCATTGAATATGCTGAATATGTATGAGTTGATGTTAAAAAACTATTTGTTTTGTTGAACAATTGCTAAAATTTGGTTGAATAGCATTGACTTGAACATGAGGCTGTCAACTGTTACTTAGTTGCATTGATTGTGCATTTTTTATGTATGTGCTTGTCAAGTGTTCGTTTATAAGCCTCTATATCTATTGTCCATTTTACATTACATATTGTAGCTGTCATGTGATTTAGGATATTTGATTTTTGCTTGGCATAATTAATTAAATCTATTTGTTATATAGGATTGTAATGTGTTGGATATTATTTGCTAATTGAGTTTTGTGTATATATCTTGTGTGTAACTGTCAAGTTGCTTGATTGAAGTATTTTCCACACTTAACATCTGATTTAGATCCAATAATGCACATTATGGTTGATATGATTGTATTCTAAGACAATTGCTATTCAGATTATCAAATATTCTTAATATTGTGGTATTAGTTATAGGAATTACCTAGGTAATGTTATAATTTATTGTTGATTTGTTGTGTTGAATTTCTGTTAATTGGTACACTATTTGCAGACATAATGACAGGTAGAGGTGATGTGAATCAGGATGCTGGTCGTGGTCGTAGCCGTGGTCGGGGTAGAGGAAGGGTTTCTTCCGATACCCCAGAAACTTCTGGATCCTCTCCCTCTACTCTTACCACCCTGGCAACATCACAGATTGTGGGTTTAGCGGACCAGCCATTCATCATAGTCCCTAACCTCAACTACATGCCTCTGTCTATGGCAACGACGCGCCTCCTACCGCTCAGCAACTCGCATTCACGGCGGCGCCGCCTCCAGCGGCAGATGCCGCAGCCCCGGAGTTCATCCACAGTATTGAGGCAGTTGATGCCCCTCCACCATCTTCCATCGTACGCCTGAGGATTTGGCCTGATGGTGGCACAGGTTAAGTATCACTTTGAGTCTCATGTATTTTCTGTTTACTGGTTATTGCTGAAATTTCCTGAAAATTGATTCCTGTTTAGTGGATTTAGGTTTATTTGGTTGCCTGATTATTGTTTTCTGTTTACTGATTATAGTTATTGCTAAAAGTTCATGAAAACTGATTTCTATTTAGTAGAGTTAGGTTTATTTGGTGGCTTGGTTATTGTTTCCCATTTATTGATTATGGTTATTGCTAAAATCAATTGATTCCTATTTAGTGAATTTAGGTTTGGTTGGTTGTCTGGTAATTGTTTCCCGTCTTTTTATTATGGTTATTGCTGAAAGCTTATGAAAATTGATTCCTGTTTAGTGGATTTAGATTTAGTTGGTTGCCTGATTCTGAAGTTGCCATTTTGTTTTGTTTGTGAGTTGTTGTTAGGTTTGCACCGAATAACAATGTGTGTACTCAAGAGATGACCAATGTCATCAAGCTGATGTATGACCATTCCTGGCCCAACTACAAGAAGATCCCCGCTGAGACCAGACAGTGATGGTTTGATAAATGGGCGATAATCACTTTTCTTTTCTTTTTCAGTTTCAAACTTTTTTAGCTAGTTTATATCCTTTATCTTACTTAACTAATTTTAAAGTTTCTTTGTTGTAGTTGCACTTTATATAGGACGCTGAGCACGATCTGACCATCTGGAAGATATTCGACCATAGACTAGATCGACGGCTCCAACAGATGTTAGATGATGTTTGTCAGGGGCAGGACCACCTGACAGCCTAGCTCTGACCAGAAATAAAGAAGGCTCTGTTTGTTCATTGGGAGATCAATAAGGGACTCAGGCATCGGCGTCTCACCAACAACGCTAACAGGGTATCGGCCAGGTCGTCCAAGTATATCGGTAGATCACTGACCTTCATGAAGACCAAGTTCAGGCTGGTATATAGTGACTTTAATTTTGTTAATGACTTAGTTATATTCTTTTGCATATCATTACTAGGCATCTTAATCATTTTATATTTATTTGCAATATGTGTAGTCGACTCCGTTGGATTGGGAGGCGACATTGACGGAGACGTTCAAGTATACACATGCTAAAGGAGAACAAAGAGAGATTTGCTTATCAGCTATCTCAAAATTATTATGTGAGTAAACATACATCTAATTATCTTCCGCTATAAGATTTTTAGAGATTACTTGTATATCTATCGTACTAATCATAATAACTTGTGTTATACAGGAGTCCTACACACAGAGACTAGAGGTTGCAACTCAGCAGTTTCAGCAAAGTGGGAAGGACACTGTTGCCAATGGCTCTACAGCTTCAGTTGTCGATCCTGATGCGGTTTGGTGCGAGACTACCTCGCCGTACAAGAATCGCGTATACAGGCTGGGGTTGTTCTTCGCCAGTAGCATCTGCACCTCCACGTTGAGGCCGTCATCAGGCTCTGCCACCAATCGAGTAGTCAAGCTCGAGAAAGGCGTGGATTTGAGGTTGCAAGTGCAGGAGCTCCAACATAGCCTTCACCAGCAGACTCAGAAGCTGAACAATTATCAGGAGAGGTATTAGGAGATTTTCACCTGCGTGTATAGATGTAGCTCAAACTAGAGTGGAGGGGGTCGCTAGAGCGACTTCAGCGTATGGAAGCTCAAATGGAGGTATACCAAGCCTAGATGCGCGCCGCTGGCATAGATCCTGCTGGTGGCATGGTGGACGAAATTGTGATCCTCAAAGTTGGTCTCTTTGTATTTGTATGAAATCAAAAATACCCCAAAGAGATCATGGTGTGATAAATTGGAATCTTAATAATCCCTGGTGTGATCATAACTCCGTTCAACTTAACCAGCAAGTGTACTGGGTCATCCAAGTAATACCTTACGTGAGTAAGGGTCGATCCCACAGAGATTGTTGGTATGAAGCAAGCTATGGTCACCTTGTAAACCTCAGTTAGGCAGATTAAATTGGTTTATGGGTTTCGAAAATAAAAATAAGAAAATAGAATATAATAAAAGGGATAGGATACTTATGCAGATTCATTGGTGGAAATTTCAGATAAGCGAATGGAGATACTGTATGGCTCAAGCACGCCTACTTTCCTACTGCTTCAACTCAATCCTTCTTACTCCTTTCCATGGCAAGATGTATGTAGGGCATTACCGTTGTCAATGGCTACATCCCATCCTCTCAGTGAAAA
>NC_029778.3:18392006-18392407 GCF_000817695.3 Arachis duranensis | reverse complement strand
CCTCACTTTTTCCTTTGTAGTTCAGAGTGATTGGCGTCTCTGGGAACTCAGAATTTCAGATAGTGTTATTGATTTTCCTAGTTAAGCATGTTGATTCTTGAACACAACTACTTATGAGTCTTGGCTGTGGCCCTAAGCACTTTGTTTTCCAGTATTACCACCGGATACACAAATGCCACAGACACATAACTGGGTGAACCTTTTCAGATTGTGACTCAACTTTGCTAAAGTCCCCAGTTAGAGGTGTCCAGAGTTCTTAGGCACACTCTTTTGCTTTGGATCACAATTTTAACCACTCAATCTCAAGCTTTTCACTTGGACCTGCATGCCACAAGCACATGGTTAGAGACAACTTGATTTAGCCGCTTAGGCCTGGATTTTATTTCCTTGGGCCCTCCTAT
>NC_029778.3:18388733-18388960 GCF_000817695.3 Arachis duranensis | reverse complement strand
CTATATGAGCCTCAGATTCCTCTGGATCCTTATTAGGAAACTCCTTCTTGCTTGATGGACGTCCCAGGAGGTCTTCCTTACTAGGATTTTCGTCCTCCTCCTCCCTGGTGCATTCGGCCACTTTGATTAAGTCAATGGCCTTGCATTCTTCTTTTGGATTTTCTTCTGTATTGCTTGGGAGAATACTGGGAGGAGTTTCAATGACTTTCTTACTCAGCTGGCCCACT
>NC_029778.3:18387644-18388648 GCF_000817695.3 Arachis duranensis | reverse complement strand
AAAGTGGCCTTTGACAGGTCAGAGACTATATTGGCTAAATTAGAATTGTTTTGTTCAGAGTTCTCTGTCTGTTGCTGAGAAGATGATGGATATGGCTTACTATTGCTCAGCCTATTGCGTCCACCATTGTTAAAGCCTTGTTAAGGCTTTTGTTGATCCTTCCAGGAGAAATTTGGATGATTTCTCCATGATGGGTTATAGGTGTTTCCACAAGGTTCACCCATATAATTAACTTCTGCCATGGCAGGGTTTTCAGGATCATAAGCTTCTTCAGAAGCTGCCTCTCTAGTACTGTTGGATGCATGTTGCAATCCATTCAGATTTTGAGAGATTATGTTGACCTGTTGAGTCAACATTTTGTTCTGAGCCAATATGGCATTCAGAGCATCAATTTCAAGAACTCCTTTCTTCTGAGGTATCCCATTACTCACGGAATTCCTCTCAGAGGTGTACATGAACTGATTGTTTGCAACCATGTCAATGAGTTCTTGAGCCTCTTCAGGCATTTTTTTCAGGTGAATAGATCCACCTGTAGAATGGTCCAATGACATTTTTGAAAATTCAGATAGACCATAATAGAATATATCTAATAGGGTCCATTCTGAAAACATGTCAGATGGATATCTTTTGGTCAGCTGCTTGTATCTTTCCCAAGCTTCATAGAGGGATTCACCATCTTTTTGTTTGAAGGTTTGAACATCCACTCTTAGCTTGCTCAGCTTTTGAGGAGGAAAGAATTTATCTAAGAAAGTAGTGACCAGCTTATCCCAGGAGTCCAGGCTATCCTTAGGTTGTGAATCCAACCATATTCTAGCTTTGTCTCTTACAGCAAAAGGGAAAAGCATGAGTCTGTAGACTTCAGGATCAACTCCATTCGTCTTTACAGTCTCACAGATCTACAAGAATTCAGTTAAAAACTGATAAGGATCTTCAGATGGAAGTCCATAAAACTTGCAGTTTTGTTGCATTAAAGCAACTAGTTGAGGCTTAAGCTCAAAGTTATT
>NC_029778.3:18386567-18387495 GCF_000817695.3 Arachis duranensis | reverse complement strand
CCTTCAATCCCTGTGGGATCGACCTCACTCCCGTGAGTTTTTATTACTTGATGCGACCCGGTACACTTGCCGGTAAGTTTTGTGTTGGATCGTTTTCCACACACCACCTTTCAGGTTCAGGATCAGCTTCAACAAGAGTGCTCTTGTCCTTGTTCCTGCTCATATGAAAGAGAAGAAAACAAGAAAAGAAAGAGGAATCCTCTATGTCACAGTATAGAGATTCCTCTATGTTAGTAGAAGAAGAAAGGGGTAGAAGAGAGAAGAAGGATGGATTCAGATTTTTGGATGAAGAGAGGTGAAGAGAGGTGTTAGTAATTAATTAATTAAATAGAAGGAGAAAAGAGAAGAGAAATTTCGAAATTAATTTTTGAAAAAGAGGTTAGTAATTTTCGAAAATCAAAGACAAAATATAATTAAAATTAAAATTTTAAAACAAAAAGAATTTTTGAAAAAGAGATGAGATATTTTCGAAAATTAGCGAGGGAAAGGTAGTTAGGTGGTTTTGAAAAAGATAAGAAACAAACAAAAAGTTAGTTAGTTGATTGAAAAAGATTTGAAATCAAATTTGAAAAAGATAAGAAGATAAGAAGTTAGATAAGATATTTTGAAATCAAATTTTAAAAAAGATAAAATTTTTGAAAAAGATAAGATAAAAGATAAAAAGATATAATTTTAAAATTGACTTAACTAACAAGAAACTACAAGATAAGATTCTAGAACTTAAAGATTGAACCTTTCTTAACAAGAAAGTAACAAACTTCAAATTTTTGAACCAATCACATTAATTGTTAGCTATTTTTAGAAAATTTGATATAAAGATAAGAAAAAGATTTTGAAAATATTTTGAAAAAAAATAATTTTGAAATTTTCGAAAATTATAAAAAAAATGAAAAAGATATGATTTTTGAAAAAGATTTTGAAAAGATAA
>NC_029778.3:18355894-18384736 GCF_000817695.3 Arachis duranensis | reverse complement strand
TCTAATACAATAGATAAATGTTCTATATATACTTAGGCTAGCTCCTAGGGTTTACATGAGTAAGTATTTGATGCATAAATCCACTTCCGGGGCCCACTTGGTGTATGTTTGGGCTGAGCTTGATCTATCCACGAGCTGAGGCTTTTCTTGGAGTTGAACTTCGAGTTATGACGTGTTTTGGGCATTCAACTCCGGATCATGACGTTTTTCTGGCGTTTAACTCCAGACAGCAGCATGAACTTGGCGTTCAACGCCAAGTTACGTCGTCATTCTTCGAATAAAGTATGGACTATTATATATTGCTGGAAAGCCCTGGATGTCTACTTTCCAACGCCGTTGAGAGCGCGCCAATTGGAGTTCTATAGCTCCAGAAAATCCATTTCGAGTGCAGGGAGGTCAGATTCCAACAGCATCAGCAGTCCTTTTGTCAGCCTTCTTCAGAGTTTTGCTCAAATCCCTCAATTTCAGCCAGAATTTACCTGAAATCACAGAAAAACACACAAACTCATATTAAAGTCCAGAAATGTGAATTTAACATAAAAATTAATGAAAACATCCCTAAAAGTAGCTTAAACTTACTAAAAACTATATAAAAACAATGCCAAAAAGCGTATAAATTATCCGCTCATCATGGCACCTGGACATCACCGCCTTTTGTGTTGCCAACTCAGGGCCACGAGACTGACAATGAGGACTACCTGGATCAATAGTTATTAGTGTTTCATTTTACTGCTTGATTGTATTTATTTGATGTGCTTGACTTTTAATTTATTTAAAATTAGTATTCTTATATTTTATTTGGTGATAAACAAGAACAAATTATAGAAGTCCAATTTATTCTCTCTTTTTTACATTCAAAAAATTTGTGAAGAAAAATATAATAATAAAAAATATAATCATGAAAATTAACGAAAATAATAAAAGAAAAAATAAAAAATAAATTATGTCTCTTATTAGTGTCTCTGTGTTCTTGTCAGGATGGACACGAAATATACTAATTCAGTGTCTCTAGACACAATATCTTTGTCTATATCTCATCTGCCAAGCATGATTTTGTGTCTTTATATTCCTGTGTCAGTGTCCCGTGCTTATAAACAAATGCAGCCTAATAGACACAATATCTAGTAGTTGAGTCGTGATCATCCAAGTCACTAGTCCAATTTGAAACTGAAAATGCAGTAATTCTTAAGTCAACAAATTTAAAGAATTGAAGTTTAACAGATATAGTATCAGATAAATATCTTAAGACTCTTTTCATAGCTGGCCAATGTTTTTGATATGGGTTTGACATAAATTGTCTTAATTTGTTTATAGAAAACACAATGCAAGTTTGATAATGGTTACATATTAAAGTCTCTTCACAATTGATCTATACAAAATGGAATCTTCAAAAGGATGACCAGACTATACAGTGAATCTTAAGGTACTAACTATGGGAGTTTGCATAGGTTTAGACACTTGCATTTTAGCTTTAGCAAGAAGCTCATGAATATATTTTGACTGATTTAGTGATACCAAAGAGTCTAAGTGTTTTATAGCTTCAATGCCTAAAAAAATTTTGATCTCCAAACTCTTTTAACAAAAAAATATAGTGTAATTTATTAAAAATAGTTTGTATCTCAGTTAGATTATTGCTTGTGACAAGCCTATCATCAACATAAATTAGGATATAAGTAATTGATGTAGCTGTAAAACGTGTAAAGAGTGAAGGGTCTGATTTTGTGCTCTTAAATCCAATGGATTATAATGTAGGAGTGATGGTCAGATACTAAGTTCTAAGAGCTTGTTTCAAATCATATATTTCTCTATGCAATTTGCAAGCCAGGGTTGGATCTGAATGCATAAAACCAGGAGGTTGGTACATGAAAACAGTCTTAGTTAGATTTATATTAAAAAACATTATGAAAATCATATTGTTTAACTGTACAACCTTTTAATAAAGCTATGGTTAAAATTATTCTAATAGTGATAGGTTTGATAACAGGTGAGAAGACTTGATCAAAGTCTATTATCCCTTGCTTTAGCATTTCTTTTAACAGCAAAAATCCATTTATAAGTCACAACTTTTTCATTCTTAGGCAATTCAACAAGAGTGTCTTATAATATAATAAAGCTTTGTATTCAGCAAGCATAGCTTTTTTCCAAGATTTGGATTGAAATGTTGCCTTTACACACTTTGGAATTGATTCAGAATTAGAGACTAAAATATTATGAACTTGATAATGTTTAGTTGATAGAGTACCTATTTTGGAGTGAGTTCTCATAGAATGAGTGTTACCTGAATTTGATATAGCAATGAAAGATAATGGAGCTATTGGCAAAGCAATTTTAATTGCAGAAACTGAAATAGTTGGTGTTGTGGTAGTCTGAACTTCATTAGATGGTGCTGCTATAGATTGATTATTACTACTAAGCGTAATCTCAGATTGTACATGATTATTTGAGGTACTGATAGCAGGAATAAGTCTAGTAGGATCAAGAGACGAGAGTGGAATGGCATATATGCTAGGTAGAGTTTCAATTACATTGTTAGAAGTTTCATGACTTAGAATCAAACTTATTAAAAAGGAAAGACATAGATAGAAACACACTTTCTTCAAACATCACATCTCTTGAGATTATAATTTTACCTTGTTGTGTAAGGCACTTGTATTATTTTTTATGAGAAAGATAACTAATAAAAACACATGGTTGAGATCTATATTTTAGTTTGTGTTCATTATAGGGTCTAATGTGAAAAAAGCATAAGCATTCAAAAATTCTAAAAGATTTATAATCTGGTTTAATATTAAATAAGATTTCAAAAGGTGCCTTATTGTTTGTCATATGTGAAGGCAACTTAGTTAATTTCTTGAGTTTCTACTTATATTATGTTATTATTTGTTGGTGTTTGTTACGTTATTAATGTTATTAATGTATTCACTGTATAGATATGAAGACAGACAACAAAGATAGGTCGAATGGGACATGTGATCATGGTACAGGAAGGACTTCCATTGAATCCTCCAGAGCTGCCAAGTCATCGCCTTCTACCTCGCTTGTGACGTCACAGGCGGGTCCATTGGACCAAAAATTTATCATTGTCCCAAACCTGACTGGGTGCCTCCTTCTGCTACGCCCCCTATAGATGCAGCAACAACGTCGACAGAGCCTGCGGTGGGTGATACTTCCATTGCCCCCGAGCAGGATGTGTAACACCCTAACTTTTAGCATCTCATGATCACACTAAATGTTCAGGTACTATCTACCTCTAATCCTTTAATAACATACTATATTTATTTAATATTGAGCTTTCGCAAATATAAACCAAATTTTTAATTATGAAAGCGAAAAGTTTTACTTTAAATCTTTTAATCACACAATTATATCCACATAATATTAAATACATAGTCTTATTTACAATTCTTTAAATACAAGTCCTACCCCTCTAAAAACCGATACAATAAACGACGAGGGAAAAATAAAACCTAAGACTAAACCAAATACAGAAAAAGAAAACACATATATACTTAAAGCTCCGTAGTTCGGTCGTAATTTCGCGTCAAAGCTTCCCAAACCTGTCACTAAAAAAAGAAATTCTGTAGGGAGTGAGAACATCGTCCTTGCAGGTTCTCAATAGGGAAGGGAATACCTTCAAAGCAAAGAAATACTTGCAAATAAAAAGAAGTTCATTATAAAAATAGTTTATCCCTGAAATAACCTTTTGAAAAAGTTTTGTTGAAAAACTTACTTTAAAAGGTCGTAAAGAAACTCCTTTAATTTACAAATCAGTAAGATGAATAGTACAGTTTAAAAAATGGAAAGGACTAAAGACATGCCTAAGGACTTCCTACCTAACTTACATCACTCACTCCTATCCAACTAATTTATAAATTAGAATAATAAAGCAACACCTAATCCATCCTACCTCAACCTCCATCATCACATATTAGAAACCACCCTCATCACGCCTTCATCAAAGAAGGTCTCTCAGATAAACATATGCATACAAATTAGACAAAGAAAACACAGATAGGACACAGATACAACAAGTAGATCAAGTAGCAGATAGACACGGTTAATTATTTAGGCAAACCAAGATAATGTATACTCAAGCAAAATATATAAATGCATATGATGCATGCCTGTCCTATAGCTGACGAACTCATCTGTTGGTTATATAGCCAACCCGACATGTCCTAGTAGCTAACCATTGGACAGTCCCTTTGTGTGCGTATCGCCAAACTCAAAAATATCCATGGAAAAAACCCCAAGCTCAAATCAATATATATATATATATGCATGCCCATGGGAGAATCCAGGGAGTTAAAGTGTCCGGTCACATCTTGCGACAGAGCGTCAACAGAGTGTCGAGTCTCAACCTGGAGTAAGTGGTGGCAAGTCACTGCGTCTACCCAAAGAAACTCGTATCTCAGATAATTCAAATACTTAAGCCATGTGAATATTTCAATCATACTTCATCAATATCCACATCATTCTCAATCATTCTCAATCATGTCTCTTTCATCACAATTCTTGTCATCAATAACATAACCATCACCATCAATCACATTCATCATCCCACATCACTATAATCAACCGGAATCATCACCATATCCCAATCATACTTAATCATTATCCTCTCTCTCAATCGCAAAATTATCATCAGACCTCAATCAAATCCAATTGTCACTAATCACATCTTAATTTCAAGTATAACCTTCAAACAACTTATCAAACTTACCTTCAAATCAAACATCACACAATTATCATCATATTCCTTAAAATAATTCTTTTTTTCTTAACTCCAATGTTTAATTCCATTAAAATCTCAAACTCACTCTCCTATTCCCAACCCTTGAATTTATAGTTAAATTACTTTTTAAAATCTTTAGCTAGTTAATCAAATCTCTTTTCGTTGTTATATATTAAAAACTAAATAAGTTAAAATCACAAATCCACCGAATCATAAAAATCCAATTCTCTTTAAAATCCTTAAAAGTATTCAAGACTTATCTCTTTTGATAATTAATTCAAACCAAACTCATTTTCAAAATCATAACCAAAACTTTTTCAAATTCTTAGAAAAATTCGGGCAGCACCTCCCCTAAAAACCAGAGTTTAACATCCATTACGAATTCCCTCAATTCAATCTTGACTCAACAAAACCAACATTTCAAGTCAACGTCTCCGAAATTTGTCATTCAAGACCAATTATTTTCGATTTAAATCAAAGAAAATCAAATTCAACATATTCATTCTATTTTATCAGAAATTCAGGAATCAATCAATTCAACAACAAACATAATCTTTCAATCACAACAGAAAAATCATTTACGTCGCAGAGATTCATGTATTTGCATTAATCTACTAAACTTATCAGGTATTCAAAATCCAAAATATTTTATTATTAAAATAATCTCCTACCTCAAGGAATCAAGCCTGCAGCAAATTTAATGCAATAAATCTCTTTCTCCTTCCACTCGCAACAGCAGCGGCTGCATCCACATCTCTGTTTACTTCTATAACAACAGAAACAACTTTTATTTCAACATGCAATCTCGATAACTCAATCCTAAAATATCAATGTTGGAAAATTCTTAATAACATATAATAAAATACTAACGGTGAGGTTTTTTTGAAGGAAAACTTACTACAACAAAGAAACGGAGCAGCAACGACCTCTGAACTGATCTGCCGGCAGCTCTGGCAGCTACCTCTAGTGACGTTGGCTACCAGAAACTCTGGTGACGGCAACTGTAACAACCATGCAGTGACAATAATGTTCCCAGAGTTCAAAAGAACGGAAACTAAAAGGAAAAACCCTTTCCGACAGTGGATCTCGATGACGGCGGTGCCATTTTCCGACAACAAAGGCTCGATGATGCCTCTCCAGCAGCGGCGACAGAGCACGCGACGGCAGTGACCCACTGACGAACGGATTTTTGCTAGTAAATAATTTCACAAATATATTCCCATTGTAAGTATAGTTTCTAAACCAACAAGAATCCTTTCGTACAAAAGATTGTTTATCATAAGTAACAAACCCCTAATAAATAATAACTGAAGTATTTAAACCTCGGGTCGTCTCTCAAGGAATTGCAGGGAAGTGTGCTTATAATTGGTTATGTAAAGATATATTTTTGGGATTTTTTTAAGATAAGAAGCAAGAATAGTAAATGGCAAAAGGAATAAACTAATGACTAGAAAAGCTCTTGGCAGGGTATGAGAACTAGAAATCCTATCCTAGTTATCCTTATCAATTGTGATGATAATTGTTCATTGCTCCCACTTAGTTAACCCTCTAATTGTGAAGAAAAGTCAAGTGGACTAATCAATTTGATTCCTCAAGTCCTAGCCAACTCCTAGGAAAAGACTAGCTTTAGTAGAATCCAAATCAATCAGCAACTTTCAATTATCAATCAACAAAGGAGTTTAATAACTCAAGTGTCTCCAATTAATCAATTCAAGCTAAGAATGTAAAAAGCTAAATTAAAATATAAATATGAAATACCTCAGTTTGCATTAAATAGAAAATCAAATCTAACATGGAGTTCATGAACTAAAATACCAATATAGAATAATTAACAAGGGAAATAAATAAACTAGGAAGCTAGAACAAATAAGAGTAGAAGAGAAATCCTAATTCCTAAAACCTAGAGAGAGGAGAGAGCCTCTCTCTCTAGAAACTACATCTAAAACTTAAAATTCTGAATAATGAGATGTGTATGAATGATGAATTGATTCCCTACTCTGTAGCCTCTAATCTGTGTTTTCTGGGTAAAAAATTGGGTCAAAAACAGCACAGAAATCACCGGGGCAATTTATGATACGTTCAGCACGTGCGCATGTCACGCGTACGCGTCGTCCACGCGTACGCGTGGATTGAACTTTCGCCAGGTCACGCGTACGCATGATCCACGCATGCGCGTCACTCAGCAGCCATGCAGCTATGGCAAATTATATATCGTTGCGAAGCCCCGGATGTTAGCTTTCTAACAAAACTGAAACCGCCTCATTTGAATCTTTGTAACTCAAGTTATGACCATTTGAGTGTGATGAGATCAGGGCTGACAACTTTGCAGTTCCTTCAGCTTCTTGTATTCCTTCCGCTTTTGCATGCTTTCTTTCCATCCTCTAAGCCATTCCTGCCCTGTGATATTTGAAAACACTTAACACACATATCAAGGTATCGAATGGTAATAAGAGAGGATTAAACATAGTAAAATTAAGACCAAAGAAGCATGTTTCCAATCCTGGCACAAAATCAAGAAGGAAAATGTAAAACATGCGATTTACATGAATAAGTGTGAGAATAGTGAAAAAATCCACTCAATTAAGCACAAGATGTACCACGAAATAGTGGTGCATCAAATCTCCCCACACTTAAACATTAGCATGTCCTCATGCTAAGCTCAAGAGAAGCTATAAGAGTGAAGAAGAATAGTAGAAAGTATAAGATGCATCCTATAAATGCAACTATATGCTAAGATATTTCTGTCTACTTGGTTAAAAGTAAATAAGCTCTTCAAGAGAAACATAAATCAGATTTCACTAATTCGAATTATACAATAAAAGACAAGTAAACTTGTAAGATAGCTCATGAAAGCATGGAGCATAGAATCAAGCATTGAACCCTCACAGGAAGTGTATATGCACTCTAATCTCTCAAGTGTCTAGGGTCAATCACTCTACTCTTCTCTAATCATGCTTTCTAAAACTTTGTTCTTCATCTAACCAATCAACAAGTATTTAATATACCAATGCAAACATCATGAGGTCTTTTCAAGGTTGTAATGGGGCTAAGGTAAGGGTGAGGATATATGTATGGCCAAATGAGCTAAAATATGAATCTTTGATTAACCTAAGCTCTCACCTAACACACATACACACTCTATGTAACTCTAAAATCATGCCTAACTACCCAAAATTCCCACTTTTGCATTACATACTCATGTATCAACTTTTTTTTAATTTTATCACATATGCATTGATCGTTTATTAAACTTAACATTGGTGTAATTTTGTCCCCCTTATTCACTTATTTACTTAATTATTTGAATATTTTTTTTTTTCTCTCTCTCTCTCAATTTTTTGGAAGCAAACATAATATATCAATGCACATGTGTTTTTAATTTTTTTGGTCTCACATGAGTAAGTACCCAAATTTCTAATATTTTGTCAATGAAACACCGTGTACTTTCATCAACCCAAGTTTTCACAGTTTCCCACACCTAATTGACACATAATCTCTAACTTAAGCTAACCAAAGATTCATTTGGGGTAATTAATTGCTTTTCCGCTTAAGGCTAGTGATGTGGTAAAATATAGAACAAACGGGGATTAAAAGGCTCAAGGTGGCAAACAAAGGTGATTGAAAGGGAATGCCATTTGGATAAGTGAGCTAACAACAAATGATGGCCTCAATCATATGCAAGCATGTAAATACACTAAACAATGGACATATAGAATGGAACAAAATATAGATTACAATCATGAAAAAGAAAACACACAAGAAAAAAATTTATGGCTAAATAATGTAACCATATAATTAAGCTCAAGTCTCACAAGATGTGTGTTCTTAGCTATAAACTATGTTTCAAATACAAGCTTCAAACAAGTTTAACACAAATTTCTAATTTAAATTAGTGAAATATTGTAAAAAGGGTCTTGAAAAGAAACTCACTACTTTAACTAAGCAGTGGTAAAATATGCACAAAAATCAAACAAACATGCAATCAAACATGCAAATGCAACAATGAACTACAAAGAAAATTAAACAATGGTGTTGAAAAGAAGGTAACTAACCCCCGAAAGTTGGTATCGACCTCCCCATACTTAAAGATTGCACCGTCCTTGGTGCATGCAAGGAATTGCAAGTGGATGGGTTGCTACAACTGACACTTTTTCTCTCCAAAGAATGTGCGTAGGAATTTGTTTGTTGTCCCATATAGAAGTTTTTCCTCTTCCTTCTCGGTGGCCATCTTGAAAGAAGAGAAAAAAGAAGAAAAGTAACCCAAAAATAAAGATAAGAAAAAAATAAAATATAGTTGGGTTAATGCCAAATAATGAGGATCTCAACTACATGGTAGCTACAACATGCAAGTGAGAAATAGTAGAAGCAAATGGCATATGAATAGTGCAAAATTTGCAATAATGGGGGAGAGAGTGTGGGTAATGAAAGACAATATAGGTGCATATCAATGCAAATGGAATACAAGTATCATAAAAATTAACATTGACTTATGAATAATAATACCCAATCAAAATAAAACAAGTCATGAAGCACCAGAATAATGCAAGAGATATTTAACAGTTGAGCAAGAAAATTCAACACCGAAGAAAAAGTATCAAAGATAGAAAAGAAAATGAAAATATGCACAAAATCAAAATGCAATGAGTGGAAGTATGTGAATGCAATAAGGAAAATAGAATGAAAGAGAATAAGGATGAGAAGTTAAAGAAATGAAGAAGAAGGAAGTAAGAAAGAAGGAGGAAAGAAGGAGAAAAGAGAGAAGAAAGGAAAAGGGAATGAGAAACTGGATGCGACGCGTAAGCCTGCATCACGCGTACGCGTGAAAACTGTATTCGCCATGCAACGCGTGCGCGTCGTCCACGCATACGCGTGCGTGTCGCCCACGCATAAGCGTGGGTGTTCTGAAAGCGAAAGGACGCGCACGCGTCAGGGACGCGTACGCGTGGGTGATTTTGTGCCTCTGGCACAGTGCCAGCCCCAGACCATCACAACTCTTTGTTCAACATGCTTTTACGCCAATTTTTCATGGTCACGCGTGCGCGTCAGGGACGCGTACGCGTGGAGGGCTGAAATCACAAGCGACATGTACGCGTAAGGGACGCGTACGCATGGTCTTGCTTGTGCGCCAGGCATGTGTTCAGCACCACTCCTGCCCAACTTTCTGTTCAATTCTTTTCTTGCACGCACACACATATGACGCGTACGCGTCAGTGACGCTTGCGCGTCGTGTGTCATTTTATTTTTTTATTTTTTTTATTTTTTTAACATGTAGAATGCAGAATGCAAAATGCATATGATTATGCAAAATTTATGAACGAGCACTAATAAAAATAAAATAAAATAAAATAAAATAAAACTAAGAATAAAAAGCAATGATCATACCATGGTGGGTTGTCTCCCACCCAGCACTTTTAGTTAAAGTTCTTAAGTTGGACATTTGGTGAGCTCCTTGTCATGGTGGCTTGTACTTGAACTCGTCTTGAAACTTCCACCAATGCTTGGACTTCCAATAAGCTCTATCAATACCAGGTAAATTCCTCAAGCTTTGATAGAGTTCTTCACAAGCTTTGAGCTCCCAAAGTTGATCCTTTTGTATGCCCGGATCCCGAATCTTGATTCTACACCCATCTTCAAGTTGATTATCATGGTTCCATCTAGGTGGTAAGCAATCCGAATTCTCACTAAGGCATCCAAATAGCTTCCTAGACCTATACATTTGAGCTCCAAACCAACCCTTGCATTTCAACTTGGAGCATGCAACCATATTGAACGTTGCAGGACAACTCTTACCACTAACCATCTTTCTCTTACTCTTAATGCCACAAAGAGCTCTAAGTTGACCATCCATCTCCAGTAGCCCATATTCAAGTGGAAAAGTAAAGGTTAAGGATAGGAATTTTACCCACTTGAATGTTGTATTGGATGGTAATGGCCTTGGGAGAGGTGTTACTAGTGATCTTGCAAGTTTGATTCTCTTGTGTTCTCCCTGGATAATTTCCACCTCTTTGCAAGCTTCTTCAATATCAACTTCTTCCTCTTGGTAACTTTCTTCCAATTCAATCTCTTCTTCATTGCTTACCAAGGGCATGGGAGGTTGTGCTTCTTCTTATTGAATCTCCATCTCTTGATCAACCTCTTCCAAGTCTTCAACCATGATATGCCTTGAAAGTTGTACACCCTCCTCAACATCAATTTCAAGCGTCTTGGAAGGAGGCTCTACAACTCGTGATTCCCATGGAGGTTCAGCGTCCCCTAAGTCTTCAACCACTTCCTCTTCTTCAACTATTATGGCTTCCTCCAATTGTTCCAGTACAAAATCCAGCTCCTCCTTGTTGACTTCCACCTCTTGATAACTTCCTTCAAGGGTCTCTTCTACTGCCACCTTTAGGGCCTCCTCTAGCTTCTTGTGAAGTATGAATTTGCGAAATCGATCCCTTCTCTCTTGTTACGGGTCAGTAGCATAATTGGGATCATGCTGCTCTTGGATTGATGGATGTGGGTATTCTTGCACGGAGGGTGGTGGTGCAGTGAAGCTTGAGGGTTGAATATTGGAGGTAGAGGGTTGGTCCATGCGGTATATAAGATTTTGGAGTTTAGAGGTGAGACCAATGAGAGAGGTAAATGTGTTCTCCATGGACTCATAACACGGAGGTGGTTTCTCTAGATAAGGATATGGAGATGGTGTATATTGAGGTGGTGGTTCTAAGTATGGCTCATAAGGCTCTTGGTATGGTGGGTAAGGATTAGGATCATATGGGGGGTGTTTGGTGGTAAGGTGCTTGTGAGTATGGTAGTTTAAAATTATGTTGAGGAGGGGGTTCATAAGCGTATGGTGGCAATTGTTGATAATCAAAAGAGTGCTCACCATAGCCGTCATCTTGATATGCTTCTTGGAATGACTCTCGGCCATAGTAATTTGGTGGAGGTGGGTTGTCACGAAAGGGTCCACCATAACTATTGTCTTAGTATGCATCACAGAATGGTTGTTGCCAAGAGGGTTGATCAAATCCTGGTGGCTCCTCCCATCTTTGATTATTCCAATCTTGATGCCTGTTCTCATTATAGCTTCCATTCCTTACAACAATATTGGAACCAAACTCATAGCGATAGGGGTGAAAATTCATAGTAGCTAATAAAAAATTTAAAAACAAAAACAAACAAATAAGCAAAAAGCAAATATTTACAATAACCAATAATAAGGCACACGTTTGCAATTCCCTAGCAACAGCGCCATTTTTTGACGAATGAATTTTTGCTAGTAAAGAATTTCACAAATATATTCCCGTTGTAAGTATAGTTTCTAAACCAACAAGAATCCTTTCGTACAAAAGATTATTTGTCACAAGTAACAAACCCCTAATAAATAATAACCGAAGTATTTAAACTTCGGGTCATCTCTCAAGGAATTGCAGGGAGTGTAGTTATAATTGATTATGTAATGGTATATTTTTGGGGGGTTTTTTTAAGATAAGAAGCAAGAATAGTAAATGGCAAAAGGAATAAACTAATGACTAGAAAAGCTCTTGGCAAGGTATGAGAACTGGAAATCTTATCCTAGTTATCCTTATCAATTGTGATGAGAATTGTTCATTGCTCCCACTTAGTTAACCCTCTAATTGTGAAGGAAAGTCAAGTGGACTAATCAATTTGATTCCTCAAGTCCTAGCCAACTCCTAGGAAAAGACTAGCTTTAGTGGAATCCAAATCAATCAGCAACTTTCAATTATCAATCAACAAAGGAGTTTGATAACTCAAGTGTCTCCAATTAATCAATTCAAGCTAAAAATGTAAAAAGCTAAATTAAAATCATAAATATGAAATACCTCAGTTTGTATTAAATAGAAAATCAAATCTAACATGGAGTTCATGAACTAAAATAGCAATATAGAATAATTAACAAGGGAAATAAATAAACTAATTCCTAATTCCTAAAACCTAGAGAGAGGAGAGAGCATCTCTCTCTAGAAACTACATCTAAAACCTAAAATTTTGAATAATGAGATGTGTATGAATGATGAATCGATTCTCTCACTCTGTAGCCTCTAATTTATGTTTTTTGGGCCAAAAACTGGGTAAAAAACAGCGCAGAAATCCCCTCCAGCGATTTCTAATACGTTCATCACGTGCGCATTCACACATACGCGTCGTCCATGCGTACGCGTGGATTTAACTTTTGCCAGGTCACGCATGCGCGTAATCCACGCGTGCGAGTCGCCCAACAGCCAGGCAGTTATGGCAAATTATAACACAACTGGAACCACCTCATTTGGACCTCTGTAGCTCAAATTATGAACATTTGAGTGCGAAGAGGTCAGGGCTGACAGCTTTGCAGTTCCTTCAGCTTCTTGTATTCCTTCCACTTTTGCATGCTTCCTTTCCATCCTCTAAGTCATTCCTGCCCTGTGATCTCTGAAAACACTTAACGCACATATCAAGGCATCAAATGGTAATAAGAGAGGATTAAACAGATTAAAATTAAGATCAAAGAAGCATGTTTCCAATCATGACACAAAATCAAGAAGGAAAATGCAAAACATGTAATTTACATGAATAAGTGTGAGAATAGTGGATAAAATCCACTCAATTAAGTACAAGATGTACCACGAAATAGTGGTGCATCACCCACATCGGCGACGGCGACGAAGCTTAGTGACAGTGATGCGAACGACTCCACCTCATCCCTTGCATTGTGTTTCTCCTCCGTTAGTCTCCCTCTCTTCATGAACTCTCTCTTCGCCTTCACCCATGGACGACGGCGATGCTAGCTTCCTTCGGTGACGACAACGACGCAGACAGCAGCAATGGTGGCAAGCTTCAGTAGTGACAAGGACAACGACGGAAGCCCCTCGCATTCGGCCTCTCTCTCCGCTTGAACTCTGCGCGTCTCTCTCTTTCTCTCTCTTCGGTGATGGCTCGGTGATGGTTGAACAGGATGGACGATGGCAGGACGTGGCGGCGATGGCGCTAGGGTGAGTGGCGGTGAGTGGCGATAAGTGTGGGTAGGGGTCAGGATAAAATTAGGGTTTCGTTTAGTTACGATTAAGGTTTGATTTAGGAATTTTGGGTTAAATTGGAGATTCATAACTTTAATAAAATTATGGTATATTGTATTAGTTTAAAATCTAATTTAATCCCTTAAGCTTACTTTAAAAACTATTATTTAATTATTAATTTGCCAATTGACTTTTAAATCAAGTATTCTAATATAAAATTAGAGATAATATAATTAATTTTCTTTGTTTATGAAAATTAAAGTGTAAATTTTAAAATCTCAATTATTTAAACTAAATCATATAAAATTCTTATTATTTTATAACTACTAAACTTTATAATTTAAATATAGAAAAATACTCAATAACTAAAAATTAGATGAAAACTTTAATTTATTTTAAACTCAATTTATCAAAATCTACTTTAATTATCTTTAATAACATAATTTCTAAGATTAAAGTCTTTAATGAATAAATAAATTGAAATTAGCTCATAATATAATTTTTCAAAAATTCTAAGTCTTATAGAATGTTCCTCCACCACCGTCTGTCATCTGGCTGAGGATTTGACCTGATGGCATGCAATTGTGAGTTCAATCTTTTAATATTAAGTTTGTTTATTTTAAGTTTGTTTATCTTATTTGATTATTAATGTGCAGTTTGTTATCTATCAGGTTTGTACCAAACTCTAATGTTTGCACACAGGAGATATCCGACATCATTAAGTCCATGTACGACCACCCGTGACCGACCTACACGCAGATCCTGGTAGAGACCAGAGAATGCTGGTTTTAGAAGTGGGCGGTAAGAACCCAATTTAGTTACAATTAATTTACTGTATTTAAATTGTATTTTATTCCAGCTAACTAATGTTGGTGAATCACTTTTTGAAGTTGAAATTCATATGGGAGGCGGAGCATAACCTCATGATCCGGAAGATCTACAACCACCGGGTAACCAAACATCAAGTATGACTTGGAGACTCATTTCAGAGATAATGAGGGGTTCAAGCATTGCTGTCTGATGAACATCGCCAACAGGGCTTCGCCCAGGTCATAGTGATAGACGGGTAGGTCAACGACTTTTATGAAGACAAAGACGATACTGGTAAGAACTTTGGCATTGTTTTATGTTATAGTAGTTACTTGAATTAGTTAGTAGAGTTTAGGGTGTTTAATTTCCTTTTTTATTATTATTCATACTCTGGGTCAAGCTGTTCGACCCGGGATGTTTAGTGACAAGCCGACCGACCTCTTCAGGTCAGACTACCCGACCTCTTCTCAAAGAGCTCGGCCAAATCGCCAAAGGAGCCCAAGACAGGCCCAAAACGAAGGAACACAGCCCAATCTAAAGGCAGCTAAAGCCCAAAAAGATAAAGGCGGTTCCGCTAAAGATAAGATGACTTCACTCAAAGATAAGATAAGATAAGATAACTATCCTATCTCCAGAGAGGTCACTCCTCACCATTATAAATACACTGGAGCACCCAGGTATAACTCAATACCTGTTTAATACCCTTGTTAACTTAAGCATCAGAGTCCCTTGCAGGTACCCCCCACCCTCCGGAGATGAAGGATCAGTAGCATTCTCAATTCCACAAGTCGGACACACCAGCTCCGGCCGCTATACACTTGCCGGACACGTCGGCTTTGACCAGCACAGAAGATCTCGTCCAAGATCGACCTACAGTTTCAGGTAACCCTCGGAACATTGGCACCGTTGCCGGGGAACTTGAAAGTCATCCCACCACCATGGCGGACAACCATGACAACGACCACGATTCAGATCTAGAGGATAGAACGCCGCACAAAAACGCGGACACTACACCAAAGGATACTCCTCAACTTAACAAAGAAAAGGATTCTCCAAATGCGGGAGCCATGGAGGCACTTCAAGACCGTTTAAAACAACTGGAAGAAGAAGCCCTACATCAACGAGAGGCTGAGAAAGACCTACAAAGGGAGATAAAGCGACGCCGGAAATTGGAGGACAAACTCCTAAAACTCAAAGCCGATCTCAAGGCCAAAGCTAATTGATCCTCTCATGAGGATAGCTCCTGCAAGGACCAAGATCCATTCACTAAAGAGATCATGAAAGCTAAAGGTCCCAAAGGACTTCAAAGCTCCAGACATGACCCCGTACTGTGGCACATCAGATCCAAGCCATCATCTTAGCAATTTCAGAAGCAGGATGTATTTCACAGAGGCCTCAGATGCAATCTGTTATTCTTCATCCAGAAGGACAAAGCCAAACATGCACCGAGCCTATTAGGGATCAAGCAACGAGATCGAGAGAGCCTTCGCAACAACATGGAAAGATTTAACAAAACATGTATGGGCATACAAAGTCTGCCAACAGAAGCAGCTATCAGGGGCCTCATCAATGGTCTACGAGAAGGACCTTTTAGCCACTCAATATCCAGGAAGCACCCAAACATCTCTAAACGAGGTACAAGAACGAGTAGAGAAGTACATCAACATGGAGGAAAACTCTCGACTAGGAGAGATCTCAAAAATTGAACATTCCTACTCCTCTCGGGATAAGGATAAAGAGTCCAAGAAAAAAGAAGATCAACATGGAGAGAAGTCTAGAAAATACCACAATTACACCCCCCTTCGGGTGTCTGTTGTGGATGTCTACCAAGAAATATGCAACACTGAGAATATCCCATTAACTCGCCCAATTAAAAACAAAAGAGGCGGACGCGTTGAAGGTTCACCTCACACCAAAGAGGTCGGACGCGTTGAAAGTCCACCTCACGCCAAAGAGGTCGGACGAGTTGAAGGTCCACCTCACACTAAAGAAGTCGGACGCGTTGAAGGTCAACCTCACACCAAAGAGGTCGGACGCATTGAAGGTCCACCTCACACCAAAGAGGTCGGACAAAGTTGAAGGTCCACCTCACACCAAAGAGGTCGGACGCGTTGAAGGTCCACCTCACACCAAAGAGGTCGGACAAAGTTGAAGGTCCACCTCACACCAAAGTGGTCGGACAAGTTGAAGGTTCACCTCACACCAAAGAGGTCGGACGAGTTGAAGGTCCACCTCACACCAAAGAGGTCGGACAAAGCTGAAGGTCCATCTCACACCAAAGTGGTCGGACAAGTTGAAGATCAACCTCACACCAAAGAGGTCGGACAAGTCAAACGTCTCACACCAAAGAGGTCAAACGAGTTGAACGTCCACCTCACACCCCTGAGAGACATGTTCATGGAGGATTCGCAAGAGGAAGGATCTCTAAATCATCTCGCAAAGGACACCTCAAAGAGGTATATTAAGGAAGGGAGAGAGGTTCGAATAAGACTACAGGGTGCAAACAAGCCTTCCGAGATTTTGAAAATTCTTGGGACAACCACCCATTCTTACCCAACCAAGGGAAAGTGAAAAGCTCATATTATACCTCGTAGTGGGAAGTCCGGCAATAGCCTCATCACTAGTTAAAGAAGACAAAAGTGGGCAGCAACCCGTCTACTTCATCATCAAGGCTCTACAAGGGGCCGAACTAAACTATCAAGGGATAGAGCAGTTCACCTACGCCCTCATACTCACCTCTCGATGACTCCACCCATACTTTCAAGCTCACATTATCAGAGTTCGGACCAACCAGCCCATAGAAGGCATCCTACAAAAAACAGACTTAGCAGGAAGAATTCTACAGTGGGCAGTCAAGTTATCCAAAATCGATCTTCGACATAAAGCTCAGACAGCCATCAAATCACAGTATCTGGCTGACTTTATTACAGAGTACATTGATACCCCGGGAAATCCTACAAAATGGAAACTCTAAATGGACGACTCTTCAAACAAAACTGGGAGTGGTGCAGGCGTAATTATATAAAGCAATCAGGGAAGCCAAATCAAGCTAAATGACCAAGCTGAATATGAGGCACTACTCGCTGGTTTAAGGCTAGCTAAGAAGGTAGGAGCTTACCATGTCCAGTGATTCACAAGTAGTCACCTCACAAATAGAAGGGAGCAACCAAGTTGAGGATCCCACCATGAAAAAATACCTCGGGTAATTCGGGGGACCCTAGACAAAACTAGAGAACAGCTCGGACAATTCGAGGGACCCTGGACAAAAACAGAAAATAGCTCAGACATTTCAGAGAATACGAAGTCCGACACATACCTCGGGAGCAGAATGCCCGAGCTGATGCACTTTCAAAATCAGCCAGTACCAACAGCTCGGACAATTCGGGGAATATGAAGTCTGACACATACCTCGGGAGCAGAATGCCCGAGCTGATGCACTTTCAAAATCAGCCAACACCAAACCAGGGGGCAATAATAGAAGCCTCATCCAGGCTACATTACAAGACCACAACAAGGAAGGAAAACAAACCCTCTCCTCAGAGTTTGGCGACACCAGCTCATAATTCTTCTCCTCATCCCTATCCCTACAAATTCTACGGAACCTCCTAAGTTGCACACAGTACTCAGGGTCAGCCACAGTAACACGCATTAAAACTTTGGAATCCATTCAATCAGACATGCCGTCCGGGATCTTAGTAGACATCTCAGCAATATTTTTTCAAGAAGACATAGGTCAACCATGGGGTTTTTATCAAACAACTTAGACAAATAAGGAAACAACTCGGACAATAACAGCAAAACATCAGATGTCAGATACAACAATAAAAGAAAAACTCCAGGACTCACACGAAAGTTCAAGGGCACCCTTTGGAGGCAACAACAAGGCAAGAACACAGAGAAGAAAAGCCGACAATCTATACCCAAATAGTCCGAACACCTCTCAGACAAAAGGTCAAAACAAAAACTAGAACTTTTATACAAAAGGAATCAGGCAACAATGAAAAGAAACAGGAACAGCAACAAAACCCTAAAAGCCCACATTCTTCTCAAAGGCGAATAACAAAAGAAAAGTCATAACAAACGATCAAAGACGCAAGCTTTTTGCAGAATGAACCAAAGTTCTTTAGAGCAAAAACCCAACTACAAAGTCAAAGCTTTACATCAAAAATATAGCCCCACCAGAAGAGCTCCAACAAGTCGTATGGGCATATCAGACAACTACACACTCCACCACAAAGGAATCACCTTTCCGATTAGCTTACAGAATGGAGGCAATGATCCCATGGAGGTCAAAGAAGGATCGTCCAGACTGATCCACAACAGTGAAGAGGCCAACTCCCAACTTCAAAAGGAAGAACTCGACCTATTTCCAGAAATCTGAGAAAAAACTCGGACCAAGGAAGAGGTGTTAAAACGTCAAATGGCCTCAAGATACAATCGGAAGGTAACTTAGCAACAATGATCTCATCCTAATCTGAAATGACATCAGAATAGGTCGGTCAGGAGAAGAGAAGCTAGAAGCCAACTGGAAAGGATCATACCAAGTTGTTCAGAAGAACTGGGGAAAGGTTACTACAAAGTGTCCAACCTCGAGGGGCAAGAGCTACCAAGGTCATGGCATGCCTGCAAAGGGCGCCAGGCCGAGATCCAAAAAGATTGCCTAACCTAGAAAGGTAAGTACTAACATGTACACACTCTTATCTTCATTTTATTAAAAAATTGCAGATTCCCTAAAAAGTTTCCTACCAAGACGCCCGACTACGGCCGGTCGGCAAGGTGAACACCAGATTCACCGCCCGATCATGATAAAGTCGGCAAGATGAAAACCAAATTCATCGTCCGATTACAAAACGACAAGTCGGCAAGGTGAAAACCAACTTCACCGCCCGACCACGATGAAAATCGAATTCATCGTTTGATTTTGACAAAGGTCGGCAAGATGAGAACCAAACTCATCGCCCGATCACGACAAAGTCGGCAAGATGAAAATCAAATTTATCATCCGATTACAAAGCGACAAGTCGGCAAGGTGAAAACCAACTTCACCGCCCGACCATGATGAAAACCAAATTCATCATTTGATTTTGACAAAGGTCGACAAAGTGAAAAACCAAATTCACTGCTCTACAAACTCCCAAGACACATTAATCTGAAGCATTCATCGTCCGATTATAAAGCAACAGATCGACAGAAAGTGAAGAACAGATTCACTGTACAATCTCGATAGGAATGATCGTCTGACAAAGGTGAAAACGGGATTCACTTAAAGGACGATCAAACCGGGACAAAAACCACCATCTACGAATTGGCAAAGATGAACACAGAATAATGCAAAAAGTTATCGAAAGTGATCCCAAAAAGAACCTAACGAGGTCTTATGGATTGCTATATAATAACTTAAAAAGACTGGCCGACACTAAAAAGTCGGACCAAGTCAACCCAAGTTATCAGTAAATCCCTGGAAAGAGGTCTGGCCAACCCTATTAAAGAGGAATTGCTATAACTTAGAAGAGATCGACATAACAAAGTCGGTCTCCTACAAGACAAGTTATAAAAGTAATCCCTGAAAGAGACCTGACAAAGGTCCAAGAAAGAGGATTACAAAAATAACTTAGAAGAGATCGACCTAACGAAGTCGGTCTCCTACGAAACAAGTTATAAAAGTAATCCCTGAAAGAGACCTAAACAAAGATCCAAGAAAGAGGATTACAGAAATAACTTAGGAGGACCCGACATGACAAAGTCGGCCCAAACGACAAAAGTTATAAAAGTAATCCCTGAAAGAAACTTGAATAAGGTCCAAGAAAGAGGATTACAGACATAACTCAGAAGAGACCGACAAGAAGAAGTTGGACCAACGAAAGCAACAGCTTGGACCGACAAGAAGAAGTCGGACCAACGAAAGCTACAGCTTGGACCGATAAGAAGAAGTCGGACCAACGAAAGCTACAGCTTGGACCGACAAGAAGAAGTCGGACCAATGAAAAACGTGCACGAAAACAGACATAGCTCCGCCCAAAAAGCCACGGCTCCACGACAAGGCTATCCAAATTGTTCAGAATGACTAAAAAGTGTTCTACAAAAACACTAAAAGGTCGTCGGACAAATTATCCTCAAGGACCACCTCGACCAAGCAGAAAGTGGACAAAATTAGAAGTGATCAAAAGAGGTCGGACAACAAAGTACCGACACTCTACAAAGATCCACAAAACGGACAAAAACATCTCGCAAACGGCCAGAGGAAGGCCAGGAATGCTTTGCTAAAAGGTACGAAGTCTTGAAAAAAGACACTACTTAAAAGGCAAAGGCACAAATCAAAACGGCGCTAAAAAGTCATCCAAACAAACTGTAAAAAGGTTCCCCATCAGAACACTACCTAAAACGTTGTTGGATTATGACTAAAAAGCCCGAACAGCAAAGACAAACAAGTCGGAAGAAGGCTGAAAAGTCTCCTCAACAAAGTAAAAGGGGCAATACCAAACTCGCACAAGGAGAAACTACTCAAAGATCGACCAAAGTCAGGATGCTTGAGCACGACTTCCCCGAAGAGATCGAAACTCTGAAAGCACGGTCTCACAGAAAAAGTCCAAACTCAAGCAGGGGCAAAGTCATACAGGTCGACGTCAACTAAAGAGGAGGCGCAAGTACGACTTCAAAAAAGAACAAGCCAAAAGGTTGGGAAACAACTTAAGGCTCAAATGCACTTAGCCAAAAAGGATACAACTCCACTCAAAGAAGGCACAATCTCAAACAGGGCTACGAACATCATCCAAGACTAAAAAAAGTCATTGGACAAGTCACTAAAAGCCCGGATATCAAGTCGCAAGGATAACTTTGCCAAAGCAGAGGGTTGTCAACACAAACTTAAAGCAAGGCGTGATCCAGAAGGCAAGGGTAGAAAATCCACACTACCACTTAAAAGAGGTTGGACTGTGAAGTACCAAACCTCTAGAAAATCTATAAAGATTGCAAAGCAATGAAGAAACAAGCCAGACAGATGCTTGAGCACGACTTCCAAAGAGATCGTAGCTCTGAAAAGCACGATATCACGGAAAGATCGAAGTCAAGCAGGGGCACTGTTCATACCCTGGGTCAAGCGGTTTGACCCGGAATGTTTAGTGACAAGCCGACCGACCTCTTCAGGTCAGACTACCCGACTTCTTCTCAAAGAGCTCGACCAAATCGCCAAAGGAGCCCAAGGCAGGCCCAAAACGAAGGAACACAGCCCAATCTAAAGGCAGCTAAAGCCCAGAAAGATAAAGGCGGTTCCGCTAAAGATAAGATGACTTCACTCAAAGATAAGATAAGATAAGATAACTATCCTATCTCCAGAGAGGTCACTCCTTACCATTATAAATACACTGGAGCACCCAAGTATAACTCATACTCTGATTTTACTCAATACCTGTTTAATACCCTTGCTAACTTAAGCATCGGAGTCCCTTGCAGGTACCTCCCACCCTCTGGGGATGAAGGATCAGCAGCATTCTCAATTCCACAAGTCGGACACACTAGCTCCGGCCGTGATGAGCGGATAATTTATACGCTTTTTGGCATTGTTTTTAGTATGTTTTTCGTATGTTTTAGTTAGTTTTTATTATATTTTTATTAATTTTTATTTAAAATTCACTTTTCTGGACTTTACTATGAGTTTGTGTATTTTTCTGTGATTTCAGGTATTTTCTGGCTGAAATTGAGGGACCTGAGCAAAAATCTGATTCAGAGGCTGAAAAGGACTGCAGATGCAGTTGGATTCTAACCTCCCTGCACTCGAAGTGTATTTTCTGGAGCTACAGAAATCCAATTGGCACGCTCTCAATTGCGTTGGAAAGTAGACATTCTGGGCTTTCCAGCAATATATAATAGTCCATACTTTGCCTGCGATTTGATGGCCAAAACCGGCATTCCAAATCAGCTCAAGACTGCCCGGCGTTAAACGCCGGAACTGGCACAAGAATGGGAGTTAAACGCCCAAACTGGCACAAAAGATGGAGTTTAACTCCAAAAAAAGTCTCTACACATGAAAGCTTCAATGCTCAGCCCAAGCACACACCAAGTGGGCCCGGAAGTGGATTTTAATGTCATTTACTCATTTTGTAAACCCTAAGCTACTAGTTATCTACAAATAGGACCTTTTACTATTGTATTTTACATCCTGGAATCTTTTGATCACTTTAGATCTTAGGATCATCTTTGGATGTCTAGTTCTGAGATTATGGGAGGCTGGCCATTCGGCCATGCCTAGACCTTGTTCTTATGTATTTTCAACGGTGGAGTTTCTACACACCATAGATTAAGGTGTGGAGCTCTGCTGTACCTCGAGTATTAATGCAATTACTATTGTTCTTCTATTCAATTCAGCTTATTCTTGTTCTAAGATATTCATTCGCACTCAAGAACTTGATGAATGTGATGATTATGTGACGCTCATCGCGTTAGTGACAAACGCAAAAGAATCACTGGATTCTATTCCGACATGATCGAGAATCGACAGATGAATAGCCGTGCTGTGACAGAGCGCGTTGAACATTTTCACTGAGAGGACGGGACCGTAGCCATTGACAATGGTGATGCCCAACATACAGCTTGCCATGGGAAGGAGTAAGAAAGATTGGATGAAGATAGTAGGAAAGCAGAGAGACGGAAGGGACAAAGCATCTCCATACGCTTATCTGAAATTCTCACCAATGATACGCTTATTTGAAATTCTCACCAATGAATTACATAAGTATCTCTATCTTTATTTTATGTTTTATCATTAATCCTCCATAACCATTTGAATCCGCCTGACTGAGATTTACAAGATGACCATAGCTTGCTTCTTACCAACAATCTCCGTGGGATCGACCCTTACTCGCGTAAGGTTTATTACTTGGACGACCCATTGCACTTGCTGGTTAGTTGTGCGAAGTTGTGATAAAGAGTTGAGTTTGCAATTGAGCGTACCATGTTGATGGCGCCATTGATGATCACAATTTCGTGCACCAAGTTTTTGGCGCCATTGCTAGGGATTATTTGAGTTTGGACAACTGACGGTTCATCTTGTTGCTTAGATTAGGTATTTTTCTTCATAATTTTTAAGAATGAATTCTAGAGTTTCAATGTGATGTTCTTATCATCACCAAAGCTGATTGATTTTCATCAATTTAGCTCTTGAATGTAATGTCCTTCTGAAGCTTGGCTAGCCATGTCTAATTTCTTTAGACTAAATCTTTAGACTAACATTACATGATTCCTGGAATTCTTATTAAAAATTTTGAACTCTTTATTTTCTTTTCCATATAATTTTCGAAAAATCCAAAAAAAATTACAAAGTCATAAAAATAAAAAATATTTTATGTTTCTTGTTTGAGTCTAGTGTCTCATTTTAAGTTTGATGTCAATTGCATGTTTCTGTTCTTCTTGCATTTTTCGAATTCATTCATGTGTCTTCATTGATCTTCAAGATGTTCTTGATGATTTCCTTGCTCTGATCTTTAAATTCTCTTGTCTTGGGTGTTTTGTTGTTTCTCATATGCATTCTCAATTTGTTAGTGTCAGTAGTATACAAACTTCTAAGTTTGGTGTCTTGCATGCATTGTTTATTTGATCTTAGTTTCATTTTGATTATTCCTCATTATTAAAAATCCAAAAAAAATTTTAATTTGTGTCTTTTCAAGTCAATAATATAGAGAATTGAATATTCAGAACATACAGCAGAGGAATTACACAGAAAAAGCTGCGCGTTCAAAACGCCCAGTGAAGAAGGAAAATTGGCGTTTAAACGCCAGCCAGGATACCTGGCTGGGCGTTTAACGCCCAAAAGGGTAGCATTTTGGGCGTTAAACGCCAGAATGGATACCATTCTGGGCGTTTAATGCCAAGATGGCACAAGAGGGAAGATTTTGTTTTTAATTCAAATTTTTTTCAAGTTTTTCAAAATCAAATCTTTTTCAAACCATATTTTTTCAATCATTTATTTTCAAAATCAATTTCTTTCCATTTTTCAAAAATACTTGCTAACAATTAATGATTTGATTCAACATTTCAAGTGTGTTGCCTTTTCTGTTGAGAAAGGTTTAATGTCTGAATCATATCTTTTAAATTTCTTGTTAGCCAAGTCATTAATTTTAAAAAAAATCAAATCTTTTTAAATTGTTTTTCAATCATATCTTTTCAATCATATCTTTTTAAAACCATAACTTTTCAATCATATCTTCTTAATCACATCTTTTTCAAAATTTATTTTAATTAATTCACTTTAATTTTCGAAAATTTCTTTCCCTCTTCTCACATCCTTCTATTTATGGACTAACACTCCTCCTCAATGCACAATTCGAACTCTATCTCTCTTGATAAGTTCGAATTCTTCTACCCCCTCCTTCTATTCATCTTTTCCTCTGACATCTCAAGGAATCTCTATAACTGTGACATAGATGATTCCATATTTTCTTGTTTTCTTCTCTTTCATATGAGCAGGAGCAAAGACAAAGGCATTCTTGTCGAAGCTGACCCTGAACCTGAAAGGACCTTGAAGCGAAAGCTAAGAGAAGCTAAAGCACAACTTTCTGTAGAGGACCTAACAGAAATCTTCAAAGAAGAAGAACCCATGGCAGCCGAACACAACAACAATGCCAATAATGCAAGGAAGGTGCTGGGTGACTTTACTGCACCTACTCCTGACTTCTATGGGAGAAGCATCTCTATCCCTGCCATTGGAGCAAACAAGTTTGAGCTTAAGCCTCAATTAGTTTCTCTAATGCAACAGAATTGCAAGTTCCATGGACTTTCATTAGAAGATCCTCATCAGTTTTTAGCTGAATTCTTGTAAATCTGTGACACTGTCAAGACCAATGGGGTTGACCCTGAGGTCTACAGACTTATGCTATTCCCTTTTGCTGTAAGAGACAGAGCTAGGATATGGTTGGACTCACAACCTAAAGAAAGCCTGAACTCTTGGGAAAAGCTAGTCAATGCCTTCTTGGCAAAGTTCTTTCCACCTCAAAAATTGAGTAAGCTTAGAGTGGAAGTCCAAACCTTCAGGCAGAAAGAAGGTGAATCCCTCTATGAAGCTTGGGAAAGATACAAACAATTGATCAGAAAGTGTCCTTCTGACATGCTTTCTAAATGGAGCATCATAGGTATCTTCTATGATGGTTTGTCTGAACTGTCCAAGATGACATTGGACAGCTCTGCTGGAAGATCTCTTCATCTGAAGAAGACGCCTGCAGAAGCTCAAGAACTCATTGAAATGGTTGCAAATAACCAATTCATGTACACTTCTGAAAGGAATCCTGTGAACAATGGGACGAATCAGAAGAAAGGAGTTCTTGAGATTGATACTCTGAATGTCATATTGGCTCAGAACAAAATATTGACTCAGCAAGTCAATATGATTTCTCAAAGTCTGTTTGGAATGCACGCTGCACCAGGCAGTACTAAAGACGCTTCATCTGAAGAAGAAGCTTATGATCTTGAGAACCCATCAATAGAAGAGGTGAATTACATGGGAGAACCCTATGGAAACACCTATAATCCTTCATGGAGAAATCTTCCAAATCTCTCATGGAAGGATCAACAGAGACCTCAACAAGGTTTCAACAATAATAATGGTGGAAGAAACAGGTTTAGCAACGGTAAGCCTTTTCCATCATCTTCTCATTAGCAATGGCAAGACTTTTCCATCATCTTCTCTGCAACAGACAGAGAATTTTAAGCAGAGCCACTCTGACTTAGCAACTATGGTCTCTAATCTAATCAAAACCACCCAAAGTTTCATGACTGAAATAAGGTCCTCCATTAGAAACTTGGAGGCACAAGTGGGTCAGCTGAGTAAGAAAGTTACTGAACTCTCTCCTAGTACTCTTCCAAGCAATACAGAAGAGAATCCAAAAGGAAAGTGTAAGGCCATCAACATGGCCAAAATTGGAGAGGAGAAATAGGCAGTGAACGCCACTGAGGAAGACCTTAATGGACGTCTACTGGCCTCCAATGAGTTCCCTAATGAGGAACCATGGGAATCTGAGGCTCACACTGAGACCATAGAGATTCCATTAGATTTTGAGACCATAGAGATTCCATTGGATTTACTTCTGCCATTCATGAGCTCTGATGAGTATTCTTCCTCTGAAGAGGACGAAGATGTCACTGAAGAGCAAGTTGCTAAGTACCTTGGAGCAATCATGAAGTTAAATGACAAGTTATTTGGTAATGAGATTTGGGAGGATGAACCCCCTTTGCTCACCAAAGAACTGGATGACTTGACTAGGCAGAGATTACCTCAAAAGAGACAGGACCCTGGGAAGTTCTCAATACCTTGTACAGTAGGCACCATAACCTTCAAGAAGGCTCTGTGTGACCTAGGGTCAAGCATAAACCTCATGCCTCTCTCTGTAATGGAAAAGCTAGGGATCTTTGAGGTACAAGCTGCAAGAATCTCACTAGAGATGGCAGACAATTCAAGAAAACAAGCTTATGGACTTGTAGAGGATGTTCTGGTAAAGATTGAAGACCATTACATCCCTGCTGATTTCATAGTCCTAGAGACTGGGAAGTGCAAGGATGAATCCATCATCCTTGGCAGACCCTTCCTAGCCACAGCAAAGGCTGTGATTGATGTTGACAGAGGAGAATTGACCATTCAAGTGAATGAAGAATCCCTTGTGTTTAAGGCTCAAGGATATCCCTCTGTAACCATGAAGAGGAAGCATGAAGAGCTTCTCCCAAAACAGAGTCAAACAGAGCCCCCACAGTCAAACTCTAAGTTTGGTGTTGGGAGGCCACAACCAAATTCTAAGTTGGCGTTGAACCCCCACAGTCAAACTCTAAGTTTGGTATTGGGAGGTTCCAACATTGCTCTGAGTATCTGTGAGACTCCATAAGGGCCTACTGTCAAGCTAATGACATTAAAGAAGCGCTTGTTGGGAGGCAACCTAATGTTATATTTATCTATTTTCTTTTTGTTATTTTATGTTTTATATAGGTTGATGATCATGGAAAGTCACAAAATCAATTGAAAAAAGCAAAAAACAGAATGAAAAACAGAAAGAAAAACAGCACACCTTGGAGGAAAACTTGCTGGCGTTTAAACGCCAGTGAAGACAGCAAATGGGCGTTCAACGCCCAGTCTGGTACCATTCTGGGCGTTTAACACCAGAAAGGGGCACCAGACTGGCGTTTAACGCCAGGAATGGGCAAGAAGCTGGCGTTAAATGCCAGAAATGGGCACCAGCCCGGGGTTTAACGCCAGGATTGGCAGAAGGAGCATTTTTGCTCGCCACTTGGTGCAGGGATGAATTATCCTTGACACCTCAGGATCTGTGGACCCCACAGGATCCCCACCTACCCCACCACTCTCTCTCTTCTTCACCCATTCACCAATCATATCAACACCTCTTCCCCAAAAAACCCCTCACCTATCAAATCCCACCATTCTCTTCACTACTTACATCCATCCTTCATAAATCCCCACCTACCTCATCATTCAAATTCAAACCACTTTCCCTCCCAAACCCACCCATAATGGCCGAACCTTACCCCTCTCTCCACCCCTATATAAACCCATCTTCACTCCTTCATTTTCACACAACCTACACACTACTTCTCCCCCTTGGCCGAAACACAAAGCCACCTCCATCCCCTCTATTTCTTCTTCTACTCTTTTCTTTCCTCTTTTGCTTGAGGACGAGCAAACTTTCTAAGTTTGGTGTGGTAAAAGCGTTTCTTTTCGTTTTTCCATAACCTTTATGGCACCTAAGGCCGGAGAAACCTCTAGAAAGAGGAAAGGGAAGGCAAAAGCTTCCACCTCCGAGTCATGGGAGATGGAGAGATTCATCTCAAGGGTGCATCAAGACCACTTCTATGAAGTTGTGGCCATGAAGAAGGTGATCCCCGAGGTCCCTTTCAAACTCAAAAAGAGTGAATATCCGGAGATCCGACATGAGATCCGAAGAAGAGGTTGGGAAGTTCTTACCAACCCCATTCAACAAGTCAGAATCTTAATAGTTCAAGAGTTCTATTCCAATGCATGGATCACCAAGAACCATGATCAAAGTGTGAACCCGGACCCAAAGAATTGGCTTACAATGGTTCGGGGAAAATGCTTGGTTGGACCAAGTCCTCATAGACATTTGTGAAGAGGGCGCTCAATGGAAGAGAGATTCAAGAGGGAAGCCGGTTCAACTGAGAAGGCATGACCTCAAGCCCGTGGCTAGGGATGGTTGGAGTTTATCCGAACGCTCAATTATTCCCACTAGCAACCGGTCCGAAGTTACCATAGACCGGGCTATCATGATTCATAGCATCATGATTGGAGAGGAAGTAGAA
>NC_029778.3:18355271-18355693 GCF_000817695.3 Arachis duranensis | reverse complement strand
GTAAACAAGAGATCCCACTCATCATGAAATCCCTGAGATGCCTCAAGGGATGCACTTTCCTCCACAAAATTATTGGGAGCAAATCAACACCTCCCTAGGAGAATTGAGTTCTAACATGGGACAACTACGGGTGGAGCACCAAGAACATTCCATCCTCCTCCATGAAATTAGAGAAGATCAAAGAATCATGAGAGAGGAGCAACAAAGGCAAGGAAGAGACATTGAAGAGCTCAAGCACTCCATAAGATCTTCAAGAGGAAGAACAAGCCGCTATCACTAAGGTGGACCCGTTCTTTAACTTCCTTGTTCTTTATTTTCCTGTTTTTCGAATTTTTATGCTTATGTTTGTCTATGTTTGTGTCTTATGATCATTAGTATCTTAGTGTCTATGCCTTAAAGTTATGAATGTCCTATGAATCCAT
>NC_029778.3:18354186-18354637 GCF_000817695.3 Arachis duranensis | reverse complement strand
ATTTTCTGGAGCTATAGAAGCCCAATTGGCGCGCTCTCAATTGTGTTGGAAAGTAGACATCCTGAGCTTTTCAGCTCAAGACTGCCCGGTGTTAAACGCCGGAACTGGCACAAGAATGGGAGTTAAACGCCCAAACTGGCACAAAAGCTGGCGTTTAACTCCAAGAAAAGTCTCTACACATGAAAGCTTCAATGCTCAGCCCAAGCACACACCAAGTAGGCCCAGAAGTGGATTTTTATGTCATTTACTCATTTTTGTAAACCCTAAGCTACTAGTTATCTACAAATAGGACCTTTTACTATTGTATTTTACATCCTGGAATCTTTTGATCACTTTAGATCTTAGGATCATCTTTGAACGTCTAGTTCTGAGATTATGGGAGGCTGGCTATTCGGCCATGCCTAGACCTTGTTCTTATGTATTTTCAACGGTGGAGTTTCTACACACCATA
>NC_029778.3:18348691-18354004 GCF_000817695.3 Arachis duranensis | reverse complement strand
ATCATTCTCACCTATGAACGTGTGCCTGACAACCACCTCCGTTCTACCTTAGATTGAGTGGATATCTCTTGGGTTCCTTAATCAGAATCTTCGTGGTATAAGCTAGAATTGATGGCGGCATTCTTGAGAATTCGGAAGGTCTAAACCTTGTCTGTGGTATTCTGAGTAGGATTCAAGGATTGAATGACTGTGACGAGCTTCAAAACTCGCGATTGTGGGACGTTAGTGACAGACGCAAAAGAATCACTGGATTCTATTCCGACATAATCGAGAACGGACAGATGAATAGCCGTGCTGTGATAGAGCGCGTTGAACATTTTCACTGAGAGGACGGGACGGTAGCCATTGACAACGGTGATGCCCAACATACAGCTTGTCATGGGAAGGAGTAAGAAGGATTGGATGAAGACAGTAGGAAAGCAGGGAGACAGAAGGGACAAAGCATCTCCATACGCTTATCTGAAATTCTCACCAATGAATTGCATAAGTATCTCTATCTTTACTTTATGTTTTATTTATCTTTTAATCATTAATCCTCCATAACCATTTGAATCCGCCTGAGATTTACAAGATGACCATAGCTTGCTTCTTACCAACAATCTCCGTGGGATCGACCCTTACTCGCGTAAGGTTTATTACTTGGACGACCCAGTGCACTTGCTGGTTAGTTGTGTGAAGTTGTGATAAAAAGTTGAGATTGCAATTGAGCGTACCATGTTGATGGCGCCATGGATGATCACAATTTCGTGCACCAAGCCGCTATACACTTGCCAAACACGTCGGCTCCGACCAGCACAGAAGATCTCGTCCGAGATCGACCTACAGTTTCAGGTGACCCTCGGAACAATTATCAAGTTACTTAAGTAGTTAGTAGAGTTTAGGGTGTTTAATTTTTAATTTTAGTGGATTTAGGTGGTTAGGATATGTTAGATTAGGCTCTGACATTGTTGGAAAATGTTGGATTATTTAATTCTTCTAAAAAATATTGAATTATTGAGCTGTTTGTTGAGTCCTGCTGCTGAAATTATTTAGAAAATGCTTGACTGTGCAAATAATGATGTTAATTTGGTTTGGATGGAACCCTTTAAGGGTGGCTATATCCGAATTTTAAGGGAGACTCTATCAAAATTTTTATAAGATTTTCAGTGAAATAAAAAAATTAAAATTATGTTTTGATTAAAATTAGATTTCCTGCTTCATATATATTTGTCTGTTATTGTTTAATTTGTTTGTTTATTTTATTGTTTGCTTGATATATTAATTTGTAGTCTAAGTCGTTGGATCGTAAGGCGACACTGGCAGAAACCTTCAAGTATACCCATACTTTGAAGGCAAATAAGGAGAGATTTGCTTACGAGCGGTTGGCAGCTCATTATGTGAGTTTAAATTAATCTTAAATTTCAGTTTTATTTGGTTTAAAGTCAATTATTTAACTATTATCCTAATCACAACTAATGTGTATGCCGCAAGAAGAATATCATCAGAGGTTGGAGACCGTGACCCAGTAATCTCAGCCGCCTAGTGGAGCCGAAAAAATGGCTCCGAGACCTCAGTCATGGATCCCGACAGGATTTGGCGTAAGACCGCCTCTGAATCCCAGAAGAATCGCCGCTTCAGGTTGGGCTTGTTCTTCGCCAGTGGTCTCCGCTCCACTGCGTTGGCAACTTTCTCTGCCTCTACCTCTGCCACTAGCCCTGCTGATCCCCAAGAAGTTATTGACCTGAAGGAGAAGGTGTAAAAGCTAACACATGAGCTTCACTAGCAGCAAGAGCAGCAGTTTGAGCAGAAGTATTGAGAGATTCTTGCACGCATTGCCTCCAGTTCGGACCTGACAAAAAAGCTGGAGCAGCTCAATCGTTTGCGATAGCAAATGGAGGAATACAACTAGTAGATGTGCGTTGGAGGCAGCAGCGTTGCTGGTTCCAATGGCGACGCTATTAGTGGGGCACCGAAGGCAGTACCTACTCTGCCTCCTCAGTAAAAAGACCACGACGACGACGACGATTATCAAGATCTGTAGGGGTTAAGGTTTTATGTATTTTTATTTGTTTAGGGTACATTACCCTACTTCTATTACATTATATTGTATTCATACCATTTATTTTTAATAAAATAATTTGTTACTTTATGCTAATTTTAGATTTTAAATAATAATTTTATTAACAATAGTTTTAATTTGATTTAGTTGTTAGTTGTGGTTAAACTATGCTAAAATAAAAAATAAAAAATAAAAAACTATCGACGGATGTATCAGCAGATTACTCTAACAGTAATTATTAACTCAGAATCGACATTCATTGAAAATATCAATGAAAAATTTATAAGTAATTAACGTCAAACAAACAAAATTCGTTAATAAAAAATCTTTAATGCTATTTATATCATTAATTATAGAACGATAATAAATCCAACATATCCAGCGTTTTTCTTATAGTTTGTGAAGCTACATGCCAGAAGACATCGCGCATTTAAACTAACATGAAATGATTCTTACCTAATCCTTTTCATTTGCTATTCGCTCTCTTCAATAGATTGTAATAGATTATTATGTATGTTAATTATTAAAATGCTACATGTACATTAATAACTGGGCAACTAATAATTAATCAATATAGTAATAAACATTGACCTTGTGATTAACAAATAACGACCTTATATTAGCTTGTATACGAACATCCATTTGCTCGTTTAGTTTTTCCAAATTACTGTACTTATTACTTTTTTTTTATAAATAAGGGGACTAAATGCTAAAAAGAAGACTACATCAAAGTGCAAACATGATATCTTTCAAAATAAATAATTAAATTTCATATTAAAACTTATAAGTATCTTTTAAAATTATTCACATTTTTCCCTTCTTGTGTCGTTTGTCTTGGGTGCAGAAAAAATATACATAAATTTTAGAGTAAAGTGAGAAATAAAATTTTGAGAATTTATATTTTAGATAAATTAATTTTAAAAAAATACTAATAAACTTTTTTAGAATATCAGATATATATAGACATATTATTTTTAAATTTATTCCTATAATTAGAATATAAGGTTTTAATTTAAACTAATTTGTTCATATTTATTATTTTAAAAATTTTATTGATATTTTTTTAAAAGATTAATCTATCTAAAATATAAATTTTCAAAAATTTATTTATTATTTTACTCTCAATTTTATTAGTGTGATAAATCACAATAATTTAAATTCGATTTGATCAGTAAAAACTAAAGTCAAATTGATACAATGTACATTATAATTCTTTGATGAATTAAATTAAATTATATTTAAAAATAAAATTAAACTGATATAATTTAAATCATAACTATTCAGTTAAGAATTGATTAATTATCTTGTTATGACAAACATAAATGGATCATTTTTTATTATAACTAATTATGATGATGAGTATTAACAGAAGAATTTGGATCCTCTAAATTTTAAATTTTTATTTTAGAGGGTAAAATGTAATTTTTTATTCTTGAATGATTTTTCTCTCATATTTTTTTTGGTTCCGCTTATGAAATAAATAGAAAAGATTACACTTTTCTTTAAAGTGATTCAAAATTTAGATGAACCAAAGTCCTAATCGAATCAATTAAAAATGACCAAACTAGCAAGTTTGGATTATATGCAAAACATCAATAATAAAAAGAATATTATAAAAGATGATATCAAGTCAAGTTTAAAAATTGTTGCACTTATGATCAAGCTAAAGAAGAAAAGATTTCATCTCTTTTTGCCAATAGCTAGAGCATTGATTGTGCAACGGCTAATTTGATCAAATAGGACATGATTTCAACATTGAGGAAGTGATCAAAACTATATATATGAAGAATTCATCCAAAGAAGAAGGCAACCATTTGAGCCAAATCTGATCATATATACCAGCCTTTGTTTTTTTTTTTAATGTGTTTATATTTTTTTATTGTCTAGAATTAAATTTATATTGAGAGATACAAAAGATAAAGAGAATTGATCACACAAAAATTATTTTATTCTTTTGTTTGAATATTTTGATTTTGAAAGTATACTAAAATTTGAGTGCATTTTGTTTTCTTTATCTAAGTTGGGTTAGTATTTATAGTCTATAGAATACTAAACCTAGGGTTATATAGTTTAAGTGTATTATAAAAGTGTGAGTCTCTTGGAATTGGTGTTTGTATTCAATCTTAATTATAGTGAAAATTTTATTATTATTATGGTGGAGACTGAATGTATATCACATTGAACTAGAATATATCGTAGTGTGATTCTTTTTTCGGAGATGCTACACATCCATGTAATCAAGTTGGCCCAACACCAAAAAAACCCAATACCATTAAATGAAACGTGAAATGCACACGCCCAATACACACGAAATCGCCCAACGCTTCTTCTCCCCCACGCTTCTTCTTCTTCTCCCGCGCTTCTTCTTCTTCTTCTTCTTCTTCTTCTTCTTCTTCTTCTTCTTTTCACGCTCATTTACGCACGGAGTGTAAACCCCGGTTAAATTAGTTAATAAATTAGTTTTTAATAAGGAGGATTAGAAATGCGAATATTATATCAAAATAGGGTAGAACTCATCGAAACGAGAATTTTGACACTAATTTTGAAGAAAACGGTCCAAGATTGGACCGAAAGGACCGAACCGGTTGAATCGGACCCGAACCGGGCTGTCGGTTCAACCGGACCAGCCCTATTAAATGAACCCAGCTTTGTCTTCTCCCTCATTACTGCAGCAACGAAGCTTTCAGCTTCCAGGGAGAAGAGAAACGAGAAACATTCCCGTAACCCTTACGTTAATTTCCGATCCCCGTAACTTCTCCGTCCGAGCTCCAATCGCCGCACCGTTTGCGGCCACGCGTTCACTGCATCAAGCTCTACATTTCTATCGGAACAATTTCATAGGTAACTTATTTAATCACTCTCAGCTTCATCTTCCCCCAATTTTCGAATTTTAAGTGGGAATATTGAATTTCTTTGATTTCTGATGTTTTAGGATCCAATTAGCTTGAGAGAAACGTTCACTCTTGCTTATGTGAAGCTTGGGTAAGGTGAGGATACGATAATTCTATTTTATTTTCATTAAATTTGAGCTTTGAGTATTAAATTGGGTATATATGTATTATGAATGTGTATTAGGTTGAAAATAAATAATTGGAGCTTGAAATTGTGAATACTGGAACTTGGAGGAAGCGGATTAGTTGAGTTTTGAGGGGCTGTCTTGGTTTTGAATAAATAGCTTTGGTCGTTACGTGAAAATCGGCCAAGGTATGGTTTAGGTTTCTTGCATTTAATATATAATGTTCTGTGAAAACTTAGGCTAGACGACCATAGGATAA
>NC_029778.3:18325705-18348196 GCF_000817695.3 Arachis duranensis | reverse complement strand
AATGAAGGATAAGGATTGAATATGATTGATGTATGATGATGAATGAAATGCGATTGAGAATGATGTTGAAGTTGATGAATTATAATTGAATTATTTATATGGCTTATGAATTTGAATAATCTGAGATACGAGATTCCCTGGATTAAGTGCCGTGGCTTGCCACCACGTGTACCAGGTTGAAAACTCGATACTCTGTTGACCCTACGACGTAAGTGTGTGACCGGGCACTATATAAATTTCCGGGAATGTTACCCCCATTGAGTATTATTGATTATTTGAGAAAAACTATGCATAGACTCTTGGGGATGCACGTCGGGGGACAGTCTAAGTACAATTCAGACTTGTCGGGTTGGCTGGATAACCGACAGATGAGCCTCATCAGCCATAGGACAGGCATGCATCATATGCATATTACTTCAACTACTTGCTTGTGTATTAACCGGGTGTGCCTAAATGTACTTGCCATGTTAAATGTATATTTGTTATCTGCAGTACTTGTAACCTTCTTGTGCTTGTCTTTGTTTGTTTACTTGTCTGTGAAAATGCATGATGGAGTTGGAGGTAAGGAGGAATGACAGAATGGGATTTAGATTTAAGCTTAATTTAAGTTAGGTTTAAATATCCTTAGAAAACTACCTTTTATGGCTTCTATTTAATACTTTAAGCTCTATAATCTGAGTGTCGGCGTTCTAGGATTGCCTCTGGCATTCCCAGGACCTTATATATTATGTGTGTGGCACCTTTACCATACTGAGAACCTCCGGTTCTCATTCCATACTATGTTGTTGTTTTTCAGATGCAGGTCGAGAGGCATCTCGTTAGGCGTCTGGACCCTTGAAGCGGAGTGGTTACAGGGTTATTTTGTTATGCTATGATGTGTATATATATACTTGGTTTTCTCTCCGCATAACTTGTCCTTTTGATCCTCCTAGAGGTTTATGGAGAGGCAGGATTGTGTATATGTACTTTTGGGTTCTGGATATGTATGTATATATATGTAAATATTCTCCGGCCAGTCTTGACTTCGCAGGCTGAGTTAGGAGCTTGTTATTTTGTATCTTTGGTACTCTATTCCTATTTCTGTTATCATATGTTTAATAGTTATGGTTTCCTTAGCACGCAGGTTAACCCGTTCCTTGAGCGTTGCGCTTTTATTTTGCGATTTTGTTTCCTCTTTTCTTCACGGCTCCTAGCATATTATAATTCTTCTGCTATTATATGTACTTATTTTATTTTAGAGGTCGTAATACCACACCACCTCTGCTTTATGGCTTAAGCGTAAAGCTTAGCGTGGTAGGGTGTTACACGGAGCGTCTTCTTCTTCTTCGCCTTCTTATTTGCATTCCTCATTCTCCTCCTTTTTCACGTTCCTTCTTCTTCACATGTTTTCTCCTTATCATCATTCTTTTGTTGTTGTTGCTGCTGTATTTTTTTTGTCTCTTTCTCCTTCTCTCTAGTGAAGAAGCAGTAGAAGGTGAGGAAGAAGAGTTTTGAATAGTTCAGAATGAACCGAACACAATACTCATGGTGAACCGAACACAGTACTCATGGTGAACCGAACATAGTACTCATGGTAAACCAAAAACAATACAATTGTATAGTACTGAGTGAACGAAACATAATCCATTATATAAAATCAAATTCAAACAGCTTTCTGCAGAATGAACCGAACACAGTACTCATGACGAACCGAACACAGTACTCATGGTGAACCAAACACAGTACTCATGGTGAACCAAAAACAATACAATTGTATAGTGCTGAGTGAACGAAACATAATCCATTATATAAAATCAAATTCAAATAACTCTGCCTACAATTTACATATTATCAATTCAATTCAATTTAGTACACCTCCATCCATTTAATTCAATTCAAATTAGCAATTGCATTCCATTCAATTCGATTCAAAATTGAATAATTCAAACTTTGTTAGTTTGATTCGTTTCAGAAGAGTAATCCAAATCGCTCTCCTGTTTACCAAAAAATTTTGAACCCTTAAACACTGAACGCTAAACCCTAAACCCTAAACACTAAAACCAAAACCCTGAACACTGAACCCTGAACCCATAAACCCTAAATCCCTAAAATCCTAAAACCTAAACCCTAAATCCTACACCCTAAAACCTAAACCCTAAACCCTGAACCCGAACCCTGAACTCTGAACTCTGAACCTTGAACGCTAAACCCTAAACCCTGAACCCGAACCCTAAACACTGAACTTTGAACCCTAAATGCTAAATCCTAAACCCTGAACCCTACCGTAAATCCTAAACCCCTAAAACCCTGAACCCTAAACCCTAAACCCTCAACCATGAACACGGTAAACCGAAATTAATACACGGGGCGAACCGAATGTTTGAAACACACTGAACCCCTGTACACTGAACCCTGAACGCATAAACTCTAAACCCTAAAACCCTAAACCCTAAAATCCTATCGTCATTCTTTTGTTGTTGTTGCTGCTGTATTTTTTGTCTTTTCCTCCTTCTCTCTCTGGTGAAGAAGCAGTAGAAGGTGAGGAAGAAGAGTTTTGAATAGTGCAAAATGAACCGAACATAGTACTTATAGTGAATCGAATACAGTACTCATGGTAAACCAAAATCTTAGTTATGGTGAACCGAAATCTTAATTACGGTGAAACAATTATATAGTGCTTAGGGAAGAAAACAGAACATATTGGTCTAATTTTTGTTAGACTCCTTTCTGCGTACCGAACCAAAAATATGAAAGTAATGAACCACCTCTTTAGTACTTACCGAACCGAAAAGTTACTCATATTTACTCAGAGTTACTGACACTCACAATTACTCACAGTACATATTATCAATTCAATTGAATTCAATTCAGATGTAGATCACCTTAGTCCATTTAATTCACTTCAAATAAAATAAAAAAATTTCATTCCATTAAATTTGATTCAGAATTCAATAATCCAAACCTCATCAAATTGATGCGTTTGACAAGAATCATCAAAATCCCACTCATTCAACTGATTTGAAGTTGATTCATTCATTGTTTCAATTCAAAAGTGCAGATCGAAAAAGAAAACAAAGAAGAAGATGAACGACGAAGATAATTGCGTTGAATCAATCCAGATCTATAATGCAGAGAAGAAAAACCCGAAAAAGGAGAACAACGAATTTAATTAGGTTGAGCGAAAGAGGTTTACGTTGTATAAAAAAATTTACGTTGAGAAACGTTGATAACGCAAAATAAGAATCCGTTATCTAGGTTATAAAAGGCGCGTGTAAAATAAGCGGGAGTGTGGGGGCGTAAAGTGAAAGTTACATGGATACCATCCATATAATTTTTACATGAATGTAGAATTTTTTCCTTCTTTTTTATTCTTTTTTTCTGCAACTTTCACCTATATTTTATTCTGCTAGTGTAGGACAAGATAAAAACAAAAAAAATCTCCTAAATTCAGTATACTATAAATTAGATTTATTAAATCATAAAAATAATTCTTTAATTCAACTTTTTTTATTTCATTTGGGACCTTCAATAACAAATTATATTAATTATACATTTTAAATCAATATAAAATGTGTTACAAATACTTTTCTTTAATTGTCCAATAGTCTGATCTCATCCTCATTAGGGTACAACACCCACCCGGACAAAAAGTGAAAATTTTAAATAAATACGAATGTGTTACAAAAATTATTGTATCTACTAACATTTTTATTTATATTATTATTTTTTATAGGTACGCACTTTAGGACTTATTAGGGTACTCAAATCCCGTATCTTACCATTATTTCTTACCCGAAATATGCAGCATATATTATATGATATACACACTTTTTTCTTTAACATGTCTCATCTAATTCACAATATATAATATGAAAAGTAGCGAAAATATATAAATAATAAGGGGGTATAATTAACTGCTGCTAGCTAGTAAAGTTTTGTAGTGTCCTTTAGAGAGAACTTTTCCCAAACTTTAACCTAAAACGAGTTTCATTATTTTCATATATAGGTTTACAGCAATGCCAATATATAAAGATAAGACTTAAGTCAAAGTGTTTGGATTAATTAATATAATGGCTCCTTCCTCGCTCTTTCTTTCTTCTTAGCTTTTGCTTCTTTTTTATTGAAGCTGCTTTAATTTAACCCATTCTTTCTCCTTTGTTCTTTATTCATTTTTTAACCAGGTGGTGGTATATTATATATATGCCTTGTTTGAGAATCTACTTTAACTTTCTTTTTTTTTTTTACGATATTTTATTCATACCTAACAAGACAAGAGCTAATTTGTCACAAAAATTAATTTTATTTGAGATTTGTTGATAATTAATAAATTACAAGATATAACAATAAAATCATCTAAAAAAACGAGTGAATGCAGCTAATTCACTCAACCAACTCAAATTGATTAGACTACTTGTATAATTTTTTTAATATCAATTATATATTTATTTTATAAGAGAATAAGTGAAACCATGCTTAGAAAAGAGAAACCACTACTAGCTAGATGTTAATATTAAGAATAATTTTTAAACTATTTTCCTTTTTGTTACAATATCAATATACTTCTCAATATTTTTTAAATTGATGAATATTTAAAATTAAACAGTTATTTGATAATAATTAATTAATTGACAAGCAAGTAATAATTTGAGAGTGAATCGCTCTCATATATATATATATAACATCTATTTTTTAAAATATTTTTCAGTAATTAAAATTTAACATATATAATCGATTAAATCATATTATTTTTGTCAAAATTAGGTTAGACAAATTGATTTGACCAAAAAAATGGTGAATCAAATCTTGAACTAGTCTAAATTAATATTATTTTTTATAAAAAATGACTACAATACCCTATTATAGAAAATTACTAAAATACTTCTATTATATATATTAATTTTGAGAATCCTAAATTTTAGAATATCTTTATAGAAAGATATTTTTGACTCCCTTCAAGAATACAATTTTGTTAAGGAGCTCATTTTTCTTTAATTAATAACCAGCCAACAAAGTAGTGGGCCAGCATACACTAAGAAAAAGAAGAAAATTAAATAATCAAAGTAAAAATAAGGGATAAGTATTATTTTGGTCCCTCACATTAAGGGTCGGAATCGAACCCGTCCCTGGTATATATTTTGATTTAAAATCGTCCTTAATGTTATATTTGGTATTAAAATCATTCTTTTTGACCATTTTATCTTTGTATTCTCACACCTCTCTAACTTCAAACCCTATCTTCTTCACTCCACTGTTACAACACAAAACACACAGCGCAACTCCTTCTCGTTCTTCTTCTTCACACGCAACAATCACTCTTCTTTTTCTTCTTCACACACAACCATCACACACCACCTCCTCCTCCTCCTTCTTCTTCTTCTTCTCTATCACACACAACTGCCACACACACTTCACCTCGACGGCAACCTCCACCCTGATGGCGGCGACCTCCACCCCGACGGCACAGCGCTCCACTCCGACGGCGCGACGACCTCCACCTGACGGCGTGGCGACCTCCAAGCGCAGCAGCGGCCAACGACGACCTTCACCTCGACGGTGCAGTGATTTCCAAGAGCAGCAGCGGCCAACGACGAACTCCACCCCGATGGCGATCTCCAAGAGCAACAACGGCGACCTCCATGCTTTTTATAAGATAAAGTTTCATTCTTTCTGTTTTAAAAAGAAATTGAATATGTTGTTGTTGTTAGATTTGGAGAATTTGATGTTGTTCATCATAATTCCTAATTTCCTAATTTTTATTGTTGGTTTTGTTTTTATTCTTATTTCTGGATTTTTGGATTTCTGGATTACTGTTGTATTTTTGTTTTTGAATTTTGTGTTTCTCTCTAATTTTTGTTCTTTTTTCTTGTATTTGATTGTTCTTGATAATTAAAATGATATATTTTTTATTTTTGTAATTGGAGATGAATTTGAGTATTTTTAATTCTTGTAATTGAATTTTGTTAACTGTATTAAGATTTAAAGTTTTGATTTTGTTAATGGAAGAATTTCTTCTATCTTCTAGAAGAAGAAGAACAAGAACAGAATTTGTTCTCTTGGAGGAAGAAGAACAAAAAGAATGAAATGGTAAAAAAAGTTGTATTTTTAATTCTTTAATTGGATTTTGTTAACTGTATTAAGATTTGAAGTTTTGAGTTTGTTAATGGAAGAATTTCTTCTTCTGGAAGAAGAAGAACAAGAACAGAATTTGTTCTCCTGGAGAAAGAAGAACAAGAAGAATGAAATGGTGAAAAAAGAAGTATTTTTGTCATTTAAAAAAAAATTAGAAGGACGATTTTAAAATCAAATACAACATTAAAAATGATTTTAAATCAAAATATACACCAGGGGCGAGTTCGATTCTGACCCTCAACATAAAGGACCAAAATAATACTTATCCCTAAAAATAACTGATTGTTGATTAAAAAAATTAATTCCAAATATTTTTCCTTCACCATAAATAACAATGTTAGTTATGATAATTATTTACTATCAATTTAGTATATATAACATAAGATTACAGAAGGAATAAAATCCTTATATGGTAAATTGGTAATAATAAAGTAAAAGATATGACGTGCACTTCATTACAATAAGTTTGGTTTGGTATACATTCAATAATCTTTCCAACTATATATCAGCACTTAGTAATTATCATTATTAACATACATTAACCAAATAAAGATAATTTCAAAATCCAAAATTCCACATTATCATTATTATTACATAACATCTCCAAGCAATACCTTCTTGAACATAGACGAGGAACACCATCTTGATCTAGCATTTCCAAAACACAAACTAGAATCATTCACATAATAAAGATCTTCATTTTGTGTAGTACCACCACTCTTCCTAGGATGTCGTACCATAGGAGAATTCGGCACGGAGTACGATGTTGGCCGCCATGACAAAGAAGAAGACGACGACGACAACGAGTGTGACCAAGAATTAGGAGATTCTGGCGATGGAGGAACAACAACACACCCTTTGTTGTTATTATTATTACGTTTCTTGGGAAATAATAAAGCTTTAAAAAGACTAGTAGACTTTGAAGAGTTTTTATTATTCTTGCCATTGGTAAATAATGGGTTTTTTGGAGTGGCATTTTGGTAATTATAAGAAGGTGGAGGGGTGAGAGGAGGAAAAGAGGTTTCTCTGAATCTAACAACCTTAGGAGTACCTGGTTGAGATTCCCAAACAAATGGAACCGATGCTGATTCACCAACATCATGGTAATAACCTTCATTTGATGATACTTGTCTTGATAAGTGTTCCTCATCATGAACAAGGAACATGTTAAGCTTCTTCTTCTTCTTCTTGTTCTTTTGACTCATAACAAGGATATTGGGAGGACTTTGGAGAATAATGTTTGAAGGGTTTGATTTTGATGACATGATGATGCTGATCCTCAATTGCCTAGCTAGGTTGCTATATATATAATATATGTATATATAGTTATCATGGAAGGTTGAGATTGAAATATGTGTGCGCGTATGTAAGTGTATATAATTATAATTATTAATATTAATTATTAATTAATCAATACAAGTAAATTTTAATGTGTAATCTTTATGTGACTTTTTGGTTCAATTTTGGAGAGAGATTATTGCCACCTTCTTTGTTGCTAATGGGATATTTCTATCGAATTAACTTTCTTTAAAATTACTAAATTAAAACACCCTTAATTAATATATGATAATGGAGTGATAATTGGAACGAAATTAAATGTAATTATCTTTAATATTAATGACATTATTTTAGAGCCATAAAAAGTGTGACACTCCCTAATTTTTGTCATCCTCCTTAGCAAAATTGTTATAGTATGTGATTGAATCAATAGAAATATTTGATTCTGGAATATATTTAATAGGTGTTTTAGAAACATGTTAATAAAAATTATTTTTTATTACTAATAAAGAGAGGGTGATTTTGAATATTTCTAAAATATGCATCAAAGGATATGCAAACATTTTTTTATTGGGTAAATAGTCATGCAATTAAGCACATAGAAATTAATAGATTAAGTTAGAAACAATAATAAAATAGACTAACCATATATTTTGACAAAAATAAGTTTACAACAATAAACTTATAAGTCTCTCTATAAATATATAAATTATTTACATAATTTAAATCTAAATCAACGTGGGAACTACTTAATTAAAATTCTAAAATATATATGTACTGTAAACGACTGGAGAGTGTGTGTAACGAGAGGCATCTTCAAAGGGTTTTGGTGAGGAAGTAGTTTAAGACTTTTCATTAAAGGAATCTCTAACATGAGATTGGGAATTGGTAGTGGGTGCACTTGCAATATTTAATTGGTATTCCACATTCTAATAATAGTAGAGTTTGATCAGATCATCGAAAATAATTAAGAAAAAAAAAAGAAGTCAACTATATCTATGTATTTGGTAGATTATTTACTTAGTTCACATACAAAGAAATTAAAACAATGACTGAATCAAGCCTATAGTAATCGTTGATAGCTAATCAACTTGAGTTGGTCAAGTGATAAATTTTAATAGTAAAATAACGGTATAAATTTTGTTAATAATTATTTATCAACAGATTTTTTTATATGTCGCTAATTACTAATAAATTTAGTGGTGGATATAAAATATTAGTTAATAAAATTCTAGAGTTTGTTATGGTCAAATTTATCTCTTAGTAAATCCGACGATAATATATTATTTATTAATAATTAAAGTAATAACTAGCGACAATAAATTTACTGATAAATTTAAATCACTCGCGTAAGAAAAAAAAAAACAAAATTTAACAATTAATAATGCTTGTGTTACATTATTGACACATGAGATAGAATTTCACATATAACCAATTCAAATAGTTCTCAAATAAAGAGATAATCTCATATTAGAAAATCTTTTCTAGAGGAATTGAAGCTGTTAATCCTTATGTAATCATGCACATGTTTTGCAGGAATTTATCAAAATCAACAAGACAAATTAAATAAACACGTAGATAGTGACGGCAATAGACACCAATAGCGGCCACTGCAAGAAAACATTTTTATTGTTATGTTTTAAAGTATGGTAAAAAACTAAAAAAAAAATGTGACAATAATTTTTTGCCACGCTTTTTGAACTACAACTATATTTTTGAAAAGAACACATCTGCAAGTGTGGCGATTTCTCTATCGTCACGTTTTTGGTGATCTATCGCCACGTTTTTTATAAATTGTCACTCTTAAAAGCGTGGCTGTATGTGGAAGATATGATCACGTTTTTATGTGAGATAGAATTACGTTTTCAAAGCGTGGTGATAGCGAGATATGACCACGCTTTTAAAGCGTGGTGATAATGAAAGATACGGCCACGCTTTAAAAGCATGACAATAGCCTTATCAAATTATAAAAAAAAACCTTTCTCTAATTTTACCTTCATCGTTGCACAATATAGATTTTCAGTCCTTTTTTATTACCAAACTTATAAATATAATATGCAATTTTTATTACAAGATAAATCAAATAATAATTAGTGACTTATATAATTTTTGCTATAATTGTTTTATATATTAAAAAACTAATACTCAAAATACAAAATAAATCTCGAGTTCAAAACTCTGTTCTAGAGAGGTGCTCTAAATGCAAGCTAATCAAATATCAAGCATTTACCATCAGCCTTCTCTATTCTAGTATGTGAAATCTCGCCGGCAGGGATTTTATCCACGAAGACTCTAGCAACAGTGACATTGACGTGCTGATCTGTAATGACAATGGGCTAAATGGCGACGACGGGAATTCTGAGTAGTGGTGCAACAACTTTTTTTAATGGAGGATAGAGAGAGAGGAGAGTGAGAAGAAGAGGAGAGAGAGAGAGTTTACAGAAATAAAGGGAGGAGTTTTACATTTAAATTTTACTTTAAATTTATTGTAAAAAAATCTGACCGTAAAATGTTTATCGTTACTTAAACGATGCATTTTATTAAATTCTGCTACTGTTAAAAAATTTTGACAATAAATTTGACATTAATTTTTGTGTTTCTATATATTTACTGTCAAATTTAATTATAGAATTTTAAATTTGATGATAACTTATTTGTGAGACAATTTTTTTTTTCATAATCGTCAAAAAAAACTGCTACTAAATTTATTGGTAATGTTCATTGTAAAATTTGATGATATTAAACACATTTTATGTAGTGGAAGATCGAGTAAACTTTATATTTCGCTTTTTCTTTTTTGATTTTCTTTTTTTGTCGGTGGTTTAGACTTTTTATATCTCTTAGTTTCTAAAAACATATTTAAACATATGTTTGTGTAATGGCCTTATTAAGAATTCAAGACTTTATTTGAATATTATTTCTCTGTATGATGAAGTCACAAGTCCTAGCTAGAGCAGTTAAAGAATAAAATTGAATTGGTGCCAGAAGACTTTAATTAAGATGTTTTATTTAGAAACTTTTGTATATATCTTTGACTGCTTTGTTTTTTTTTTTTTCGGTTAGGATTTTATATTTTGTGTAGTCTAATTTGTTAATATATATAAAGTTTATTTTGGATAATATTGTTATTTATTAATTATTTATCTTTTTGTTAATTGCATTAATAGTAAATAGTAATTAATGACAATTAAGTTATTATTTTTTGTTCTCAAATAGAGACAAAATAATAAAAACTAAAAAATTTAGATCTCCAATTCTAACTATCAAAACACTCGGATTTTATTATGAAGGTGGGTAGATTACTTGTTGAATGGAATTAGTAACATTTATGTCATTCAAATTATTTCTTGACTTTTCTATATCATTCTTCAAATAGAAGTACTATTAACAAAAAATAAAAAAGTGTTGACTATTGACACTATGGATATATATATATAAGGAAATGAATAAAAGTGACTTCCTCGTATAATATTTTGTTATTAAGATCTCTCTTTTTCTTTTATCCTAAAATAATTTATGCTTTAATTTTTAGATTTATTAAAAATTTAATTCATTTAAATAAAAAAGATGTCTAAACACATTATGTTTTTAATGAACCTAAAAAAAACACTTATTTAGAAAGAAGATATATAGTATGTCATAACAAAGAAAAAGAAAAGATTTATCCTCTCCAAAAATGAAGATGATTGATGAAATCTTTCTTAATAAGTAGTATGACTCCATAGTCTATACTCTATACTATATCCACAATCTTATGTAATTGGTTGAGAAATTGGATGGATATAATAAGTTTTACTCTAAAAAATCAATTATATCATAATCTATATTTAATAACCTTTGATAATTATGTTTTCATATGACTATTTTCATTTTTTTTACCAGCTACCAAGTAATATAAAGTTGTTTGAATACAGTAATGTTAGGAAAATAATATATCTTATTTTTAGTTGTTTACAGTGTTTTTCACTTCGATAGGTTAAAGATAGACTAATTTATTGTAGATCTGAGATTCATTTAAAGATCTGCTGCTCGCTAAATAGATTGTTATATGCACAAGGTGAGATTAGAACTTCCACCACTTAAACGGACGAGTAAACTAATTACTTGGTCAATCCAAATTAATTTTAAAAAGACAATATCTAAAAGTATCTTATATAACATGATATTCATAATTTTATATATATAATATTCGTAATTATATATTTATTATATTTAAAATTATATAATTATTCTAACAATAATTAATAAATATTAAATAATATAATTTTAAATCATTTAAACTAAGTTTTTATTATTTGTGGAGCATTATTGGTTTGAATATTACAAGTATGTTGTTCCTCAATGATCCACCGCAACAATAGAACATGGCAATATGATATGATTTTCTAACTTTGCAATTAATGAATGGAAAATATAATGAAGCTGAGCACGTGCTGCTCCTGCCAGAAGCACGTGTTTTTGTCAGGTCTCCATTATTTATTCTAACAAATTTTCAAGTCTCAACCGGGATCCATTACCAATTTACCATTAATTTCTGATCTCCTTTTAATTAACAAAATTATAAAAGGAATTCAACTCACATAAAAGTTTTTTTTCAAATAATAAATTTAATATCTTATTAGCAGCTCCATAGTCCATAATAATATATGCATGATTACTCGATTAGAGAAATGTTAGGGAACAATGATTTTATTGAACAATATGAACAACTACCAATAAAATAAAAATACACTATACTTCTAAATTAATTTTCTAAATTTTAATATTAAAATAATTATTCGTACACTAATAAAATGAACATCTAATATATTTATTATTTATATTATTTAATATTTTCATTGTTCACCTATACTTTTCCATTCGATTAAGATCAACGAAGTTTCTCACACCCTAATTAATTGCCGTCCAAAGAGAACATAATCAACAAAGGTGTTACCCACTTCCAAAACTAACATCTGTTAGCCAATCCTAATCGCCATTAGTATATTTAATCGGAAAGAAAACACAAAGATATATCAAAAGAAACATATCACAATTTGAGGTATGAAATGGGACTAACTAACGACATTATAAATAACTTAATTACTCAGACTTAGGAAAATTAACATGCAATATGTATGAGACTAAATAAACAAAACATATGGATGGAGAGAAAAGCTTATGTTGGTGAAAGAAAAGAAAAGAAAAGAAAAGCCATGAATTGAGAGTGTCGCTTCTAAGGGAAATCCGAAATCTACATTTTCTTTGAACCTTGTAACAAACGAATCAAGAAAGAAGACAAAGACTTCTTGTTCTTGTATGTAATTTAAAATTTAGAAGCTGAGACACATGTTTAGTTGGTGAAAAAAATTTAAATCAGGCTAGCATAGATATGATGACAAAAAAATCACATAAAGATTGCATGCATTACCTATTTCTTATTTATTTATTTGAACTTCAGTGTTTGTGAAGTTCAAATGATCTATTTTTGAATGATATTTTTGCTCACTGTATTTATCATTTTCTTACATTTCAATTAAATGTCCATTATAACATTTTCAATTTTATATATAACATTACACTAAGCATTAATAGAATACTAAAATATTTATCTATCTATCTATTATCTACTTATCTATCTATCTACTTAATATACTACTAAAAACCAGTTTTCCCCCCTAAGCTCTTTTATTAAGGTAGCATGTTGATCTTCTATTTCTTTTTTTTTTTTTGTCTCTTATTAAATTGAGCAAAGTTAATGAAAATAACATTTTTTCTCTAAGAATCTTCAGACTAATTAATAATAATTATTTCATTTGAGAATCTTTTATTCTTGATTTATATCACAAAAGAATAAAAAATAAATCAAATCATCATATATTTAAATTATTTATGATAGGAATAACCTTAGTTAGATAACAGGAATATAATAATTATTATTTTTAATTTAAAAGACCCTGATTACTGTATGTCAAAGGTAGAGAGAAATTTACTTGTATTAGAATTTAAATAATATAACACTTATATAATAAGCTAAATTAAAGGAAATTTTTTATAAATAGATTAAAAAATAATACTTTAAAAAAAACTATAACAATATTATTATCCAAACTCTAATTTTTTTTTGGGAGCATGAAAATTGGGTGGGTTCACTCTGATTCTGGGACAAAACTGGATGGACCCATCCAATTATAATTTTTTTATTTATTTAGCTTTATAATATATATGTATAATATTTACAGTAGTAATAAAATTTTTATAGTTAATAGAAATAATTTTTTATAATTTAATTATTTTTAAAATTAATAACTTAAATTAACAATTATTTATTTAATATTATTTATAATATACTAAATTATAATTTGAAATTAAATACTATTTTTAATTTAAAATAATAAATACAACTACAAATATAAATGTTAAAATTTAAAATTTGGTGCTTTGAATTAGATAGAATGGTCATCTTACTCGTTCGCTTAAACAAGTATTATAGGAGTTCGAATCTCGCCTTATGTGTGTAGCAATCCATTGGCTAGTGGCAGACCCTTAATAAATGAAGCATCAAGACGTGGTGGAGTTAAGAAATATAGTAAAAAAAAAGTATTTGTCTTTAAAGTACAATAATTTCTCATTGATAGCATTATAGCAATACTTATAAAGATTTATCTTTGTTAAAATTTACCTGAAATAATTTTATTTGTTAGTATTGTATTCATTCTTGAAATCAAAACAATATAATCAACGTTGTTACGTGTTAAAACTTCACATTTTATGACATGATTTTCAAGTTTCCAAACTTATAGACTTACATCATTATAAAAGCTATTAGATTGATTAATATTTCTTGGTAACATTACTAGAACACCATCGTTGAGTATTAATTAGTGTGAAGAAAAATCAATAACAACTTTTGTTATTCAATATATAATTTATTCCATTGAAAAATAAATTAGTATTTTTTAAATTGGTAAATATATTTTCTTTTAATTTTTTACACCATTTTATTTGACTATATTTGTCATTAAAAAATTATAAATGATCATACTATTCTACAATATGATGTACAAAGTAATTTTTTATCTTAAAATTAATTTTAGTTAGTGAGAGAAAATTTAAAATAATTTTTTATTTCCTTACTCAAATTTAAATTTGAATTTAGAATTGATTACAAATCATATTTTTTTAATTTCAATAACTAAAATAAAATTTTTTAGATGTAAAATATTTAGTATTTAATGATTTCAATCATTTAAATTTTAATTACTAAAAATTGGATTAGAATGCCTAAATTGAGATATTTTTAGGCTATAGCATTCGTCAAATAAACAATCAATGAAACACTCATCCATGCCTTCTCATTTTGAGTATATTTATACATAAAAAAAATTACACATTAAAAAAAAGAGCTAAAATAACAAAAACAATAAAAATGATGATTCTTATAGTTTTATGCTGGGCTATCTACATATGAAAGACCAAAATATCATGATTATCTAATAAAATTAATTTGTATCTATTATTATATTTAATTTGAATAAATAATAAATCATCTTATTTTAATTTAATCCTTAATTCATATAATTTGAATTTGATTCAATATATATTATTTGATTTGATTTAATTATTAATTAAAAATATTTTAATTATTTATTTTATTTATAAATTTATTATTTTAATGACTAATAAATTAAAAAATAATATCAAAACAAATTAGTATAAATTATAATAAATTCTATGATACCTAATCAAATTAATGAGTTGATATAATTTATACCAATTTGTTATAACATTATACCAATTAGTTAATAACATTTTTAAATGCATGTGTAACACTTAGTCTAGTGGTTATGAATTTTGTCTTCTAATAAGTATATTCGAATTCGAAACTTGATTGATGTCAATAGTGGATGAGAATCCTTAATGTTTGATGTGTAAGTGTGTAGTATAAATATTGTAATATTATAATGTTTAGAGTTAAAAAATTATCCAATCCATTCTCCAAACAAAAATTAAAGATGCCAAATTACTTGAATGTAAATCATAGATTTGTTTATTGTGAAAAAAAAAATTTATGATTCTTTAAATACCTATTAATAAGATTTTTAATTTGCGGTTAATGTTGCAACTGTATAATATTTATGTATGTTTATAGTATAGTCCAAAATATTTTTTAATAGCAAACGAGTCCTTTGTAATTAAAGAAATTTATTAATTTGTTGGCCTATATTCTTTATTGATAGCCATGGGCATTGTTATTCGAAGTATGCAAGAAAAGTTTTGTGAATAAATATTTTTTGTTTAATATTTTTTTTAGTACAACTCCCATAAATATTTTCTTAATTTCTTTTGCTTAGTTTTGTTATATTTATTTGCGAGTAATAATAAAACACGTAATTAAAATTAGATATTATCTTATATTTTTTATCGTGGTTTGGATAGTTTTTTTAGTAATATGAAGGAGAATTATTTATTTTTTTAAATATAACTCGAAGAAAATATATATAAAAATTGTATGATAAAATTGATCAAATTAATCTTTATATAAAGTTATCTTGTTCTTTTTATAATCTTAAAAATTTTATATTTTTTAATTTTATTAATTTTTTTAGTTATTTATGGCATCTCCTAACCTAATAGGTCAAGAACTAATTCGTTATGAATCTGAACTCCATTTTTTTTTTTGGTGTAAAAGGAGGGTCAAGGACCCAACAGCAGGAGAAAACACTCAAATGGTACCTCTTAATCGAAGGCAACCATGAAAATCAGAAAACAAAAAATGAAGAGAATCAGGTGGTGGTGCATCAAAAATGTGCAATCCGTTGGGAAGCTCGTGGCCCTTCTTGGCTAGGCAATCAGCAACAATGTTTGCTTCTCTAAAAATGTGATTCCACTTAATAGAGGGGATGCGTCCTACAAGGATATTGATATCTTTGATCAAGGTCGCGCAAGGATGAGAATCAAGACATCCGTTTCTGACAAAATTAAGAGCCATCTTAGAGTCTGATTCGATGATGACATGATGAATATTATTTGCCATTGCTATTTGGAGGCCTTTGATGACAGCCCATAATTCTGCATGCATTATGGAACAGCTGCCAAGGTTGCAAGAAAAGCCTTTTAAGAATCTACCCCACTGGTCTCTAAAAACCCCGCCACAAGCGGCGTTATTATTGTGCGAGTAAAACGAGCCATCAACATTGATTTTTATAATACTCTCCGGCGGTGGTATCCACCGGATGAGGTGATCTGACCTGTTGGCCTGCTCCTTGATAAGATTCTTTCTCAAGCAATTTAATACTTCAGTTGTCCGTTTGTGAATAGAAATAGCAACCATACCTGGAGCAGAGATTTTTCCTTCGAAAACCAGCTTATTTCTATCATACCATAGGGCTGATATTCCCATTCCAAAAGTGCATGGCCAGTTACCTCTTTGACTCAGATTAAGCAAAATCTACTCCGGTAAATCTGTGTTGAAAAACTCACTCAAATGATCTTGAGGAACTAGGGAAGACCATACTTTTCTGGCAAATTGGCAGTCTCGAAGGACGTGAATGGTAGTTTCCTCCTCAGCATTACATCTCGGACAGTTAGCAATATTAGTCATGTGTCTTCTAGCTCTTGTAGCATTAGTAAGAATAGCCTCATTAGTTACTAACCAGAGAAGGTATCGGATTCTTTCAGGACCATTCCATTTCCAAACATACTTAAAGACCTGGACCGGCATTGAAGGATTTCGGTCCAAGGAGTTATAGGCTGATCTGAGGTTGAAGGTTCCATCACTTGAGACGTTCCAAGCCAATTGGTCATCATCTTTCCATGGTGAGGGAGGTGTCATCGCGATGATTTTTTCCACTAACTCCTCCGGCAGCCAGGTCCTTAGCTTATTTGCATCCCAGACCCCTGAAACCAGCAAGAAGTCATTTAGTGATATATTAGAATTATTTGTTTCACTTACCTGCAGAGCATATTGATTGAGACAGCCAGCTGTTGGAACCCAATTGTGTTCCCAAAAATTTATTTTAGAACCGTTTCCAACTCTCCAAATAGAGTTCCGCTCCACATCTTGCCACGCCGAACAGATTCCTTTCCAAATATTTGAGTCATTCTTTTTTCTCCCAACAACGGGAATGATATCATTCCCACATTTGTACTTAGACCGCAGAACTCTAGCCCATAAACAGTCTTTCTTTGTTGCTAGACCCCATCCCATCTTCATCATAAAAGCATGGTTGAGGTCCTTAGCATGCCGGATACCTAAACCTCCAGAGTTTTTTGGTTTATTGACCTTCCTCCAACTCAAGAGATGAGTCTTTTTCACTTGACCTGTTTCGCCCCAAAGAAATTTCCTACAATTTGAATCAATTAAGTTACAAGTAGATGAAGGAAGCAAAGCAGTTTGCATAGTATAACTAGGTAAAGAAGTTAGAATAGATTTCACCAGAGTAGCTGTTCTACTAAACTGTAGCACCTCACTAACACCTTCCCTTATATTATGGTTGATATTGTTGGAGAAAAAAATACGAGTCTTCTCATTATTGACTCTTTGACCTGAACTGTTGCAAAAGGCTTCCAGAACTTTCTTAATAATGTCTGCTTGTTCCATGCTTGCTTCTACAAATAGAATCATGTCGTCGGCAAAGCACAAATGGGATAATTTGGGCCCATCTCTGCTGAGACTAATCGGATTCCACACTTCTGTATCAACAACCACACTAATGAGTTGGGAAAGCCTCTCAATGCACAACACAAAGATGTACGGAGATAACGGATCTCCTTGGCGAATACCTCTAGAAGGCGAAAATTCATCAAGGGCTTCTCCGTTCCATAGCACTCTCATACGAGCAGTGGAGATGCACGCATAAACCAAGTTAATAAAATGATCAGGCATACCAATATCCTTGATAGTATCCACAATGAAGCTCCATTTTAGTCTATCGTAAGCTTTCTCCAAGTCAATTTTGATCGCCATCCATCCTTTTTTACCTTTCTTGCTTTTCATGGAATGGATAACCTCCTGAACGATAACAATGTTATCGGAGCTTTGTCTCCCAGGGACGAAACTGCATTGAGTAGGTTGTGTCAATTTACCCATGATACCTCTGAGTCTTCTGGCTAGGATCTTGGTAATAACTTTGTAAGAGACATTGCACAAGCTGATGGGACGCATCTGCTTCAGGTTCATTACGGGTTCCACTTTAGGTATGAGGGTAATAAGTGTTTCATTAATATCTTTTACCTCTTGTGGATTCTGAAATATTTTCTGAACAAGCTGACACAAATCTATACCAATGAGATCCCACTTATTCTGGTAGAAAATTGCCTGCATCCCATCTTTTCTCGGAGCTTTGAGGGCCCCAATATTAAAGAGAGAATCTTTAATTTCATCAGCAGAGATGTTCCTACCAAAGCTCTCTAGCTCTTCATTGCTCACCATAGGAAAGGCTTTGCTCAGAACAAAGGGAATGTCAGCCATATCATCAGTGTATAGGTTTTTAAAAAAGGAGGTAGCCATGTCTTCTAGAGCTGAGCTTTCCGTAATCCAAACCCCGTTATCATCTTGTAGAGACTTAATCCTGTTCCTTCTTCTACGTGCCATAGTAGTGCCGTGAAAAAACTTGGTGTTCCGATCTCCGAACTCAATCCAATTGCATCTGGACTTTTGGAACCACAACAGTTCTTCCTGCTCTAGGATGACCTCATAATCAGCCCACAAGTCTTTTTGAAGTTTTTCAAGAAACTTGTTATTTCTATTATTCAAACTGTTATTTATACCCTGAAGCCTTCTAAGAATCCTTGACTTTTTTCTGTTAATATCTCCAAAAACCTCAGAATTCCACGTCTTAAGAGAGCTTTTGAAATTCTCAACACCATTACTCCAAGATTCTTGGATCCTCCAGTTATTTGAGACCAAATTATCAAACTCTGGATGATTTAACCAAGCTGCCAAGAAGCGAAAAGGATGTCTTCTCCTGTTGGGGAGAGCGATAGGAGACAGTTGAAGGTAAATGGGAGAGTGGTCGGACTTTAAGGAAGGTAAATGTTTGATGGAAGCTTCAGGAAATTTAATTTGCCAATCAATATCACTAAGAGCTCTATCCAGGCGTTCAAACAAGTTACCTCTTTTCCAAGTAAAGGGAAAGCTAGAGAAACCCAAATCCAAAAGGCCTACATCTGAGACGCAAGATATAAAATCAGGGCAAGCATAGCCACTTTGAGAAGGAGCTCCTCCCCTTTTTTCATAACTGTGTAAGATGGCATTAAAATCGCCAATGGTGCACCAAGGAAGATCAACAAAATTTCGAAGATCTCAAAGATTATCCCAAAGCGACTTACGCATCAATCTCTGAGGACTCCCATAGATAGCCGTCAACATCCAGAGCATAGAATCTCTACCTTCGATCTTCAAATGAATAAACTGAATATGTTGCTGAATAGCCTCCACTTTCCAGTAATGGGAATCCCACAAAACCCAAATACCTCCCGAATGGCCCCTGGCCTCTTCCACACAGCAGCTATCAAACCCCATTTTATTTCTAATAATTTTACCCCGATCCCCACTGACGTGGGTCTCAAGTAAAATGATCAGATGAGCTTCATAATTTCTCCTCAAATCCCTAATAAGAGTGGGAAAACCTTTACCACCCGCTCCTCTGCAATTCCAACAGATAATATTCATAAGACGTAATAAAAAAGAAAAGGCCAAATAGACCAGCACCATTAAGAGGTTCGGTTGGAACCCCCTTTGTTATCCGATTTGGATTGGCATTGAGAGACTTGCTCTTTTAGTTTGTTGTTTGAAGACGGGACCCCCGCGCTGAGATCCGGAGGTTTCTTCGGTGGCTCCACCTCCACGTTCTTTCCCTTCATCTTCGCCGAGAGGGGCCGCTTACTCGGATGATCATACATGAATTCACTCTTCGCATTGTTATCTTCAAACAACACATTCACTCTCTTTGTCATGTCAAAAGCTTCCCATTGTTGTTTCTCAATTTCCCTCATACGATTCAATATCTCTTTTTCTTTCAATTCGGTCTCGGGATTCCTGGAAGAAGAAATTCTATTTTGCATAACTAAAGAAGCTTCAGGAAGGGTAGGGTTCTTTTCTTGGACCTTTGCTTTGGTCTTAAAGCCTTTCTTAGGTAACATTGGCCCAATTCTTATGGTAGGACTTTTTTTATTTGCTTGAGGGTTTTTACTTGCTCTTGGCCTCAACATCTTTTTTTGGCCAAGATTAGATATGATAGGTCTCTCTTGGGCTTCCTTTGGATCAAGCCCAACTTGCATGGTGGCTTGTGAACTCAAGTTCTCACTGGGCTCATTTTGACAATTATTCTCTTCCACATTTAAGATATCAAACCTAGATCCACCTTCCACCTTTTGCCTTATATCATTTGTAGCATCTTTCACAATGAGAAGGTTATTATTAGAAGGAATGGATTTAATTAAATCAGACGAGATTCTTCCCTGCTTTTTCCGGATTGCCTCTTCACCATCATCCACGGACCAAAGTCAGGGGGATCCTGATTGGGCCTACTATTGTTATCTTGGCTTTCCTTCGTGCCTTGATTATCGCACAAATCATGACTTTCCATATCCACCGTTGGTTCCTCGGAGACTCCTGTTCTCGGCTGAGCGTCCTTGGTCGCAACACCTTCACTGCACTGATCAGCCCTGTGCCCATATTTTCCACACGAGAAGCAGATGAGGTGGAGCCTTTCATACTCTATGTTAAGAATATTTCCCATAACCGAAATTCGTGGTACAAGTTTTTTAGATAAATCAATTTCCACACATATTCTAGCAAACTTCCCTCTTGATTGAATAGACGTAGTTTTATCGATCTTGAGCATATTTCCAATGGTGGATCCAACACGCCACAGAAAATGATGGTTGTATAGCTCAATAGGTAGGTTTGGAATACGTATCCATGCTGCTATTTTTCTGACTGCACTCTCAGAAGAGAGAAAGAAAGGCCTCCATCTTTGAACAATAAGATAATGTTCGGCAATCATCCAAGGCCCTCCAAGAAAAGCATGAGAGTAATCTTCTTCATCTGAAAAATGAACCAAGAAATAGTCACGATCCATATCAATAATATTAATCCTACCTTTTTTAACCCAGTCTCTATTTAGACGTTGTTCCATGAAGCCTTGGTGCACTCTTTTGCCAAGAACTTTGACAATAAGTGCTGCTTTCCATGGTTTACACCATTCATTGAATTCCTCCTTTGAGACCGGAATGACCGGACAAGGGTCAAAGGGCTTATTGCCCTCAGAAGGGCCACCTTCCTCCATGTACCACCGATCTTCCGGATTAGGAGTATCCTCCTCGATCTCATTGGTAAGAAACGAAGGATCTTCTGTACTGATCCCTGGTGTTGATAGCAAAGAAGCTTTATAGGAGATCTTGGTCTCTTCATGGACTTTTGGGAGAATCTCATCAACCACCTCCATGTTATCTACATGTTGGTTGAGATCCAATGATGAACGATCTTTGACTTTTTTTGTGCTTCGTTGCACCTGGTCATCTTCTTGGGGCGAAACCCTACCAGAGCTTTCTAACGACATACTGTTAAAAAAAAATATCTGTTGTTAGTTAATCTGAACTCCATTTAAGAGTTTGTTATTTGCCAATAAATTACTGTATACACAAAGCAGAATTCAAACCGTAACATTTACTTAATTTCATTTTCACACCTTAAGAAATACAATTATCTTTAACATTATAGTGTTTATGTCATCATGCTAATTTGGAATTCTAACAGAGAATTTGAGGGATAAGAAACAACTTGACTACTACTAGGACATGCTATTTCTAGTTATTATATTACTTTTTTTTAACTATATTACATAAGTATATATTATATTTTTAATTATAATATATCATTTAAAATATTTGATTATATATTTATATTTATTTAATTTTTTTATTTTATATTTACTCTTTTTAAATTAATTCTTTTTTAATTGTATAAAATTATTAAAATAAACATTAAATTTTTCTGAACATCTATAAATTAAAAAAGTAAATACTTTATGATTAATAAAAGTATTTTTGTTTACTTTTTATAATAGTTACGTTGTTTTCCATTTTTTTAAGTCTCTTTTTTAAAACTTACATTCAAAT
>NC_029778.3:18276685-18325500 GCF_000817695.3 Arachis duranensis | reverse complement strand
ATATATATATATATATACTTTTTATATACAGGTTTAATTTATTTATATATAATTTTAATTTTAAATTATAAATATTAGTGTATCATTAAGTTGTAAGGTTCCACATCGTTTGGGGAGGAGAACAAAACATGCCTTATAAGGGTGTGGATATCTTTTCCTAGCATAACGCGTTTTGATGAGTGAGTGTGGGGGGTTTCGGCTATCATCTCTATCCTCAAAGGCAAAACCGTGAGGCCTTGTGTGCCAAAGCGGACAATATCGTGCTAGCAAGTGGTCTGGGATGTTACAGATGATATCAGAGCCGGAACCCAGATCGATGTGCCAACGAGGGCGCTGGGCTCCCTTAGGGGGTGGATTGTAAGGTCCCACATCGGTTGGGGAGGGGAACGAAGCATGCCTTATAAGTAGGGGTGTAATCGGCTCGGTTCGGTTCGGTTTTGGATCGAAAACCAACCGAACTGACCTGATCGGTTCTTCCAAGAGGCCAACCGTTCGGTTGGCTGCTGCTTGAGCAACCGAACCGAACCAACAGCAGTTTGGTTCGGTCGGTTTCTTCGGTTTTTTACACCTGCTTATCTGAATTTAAAATGCCATAAAATGAAATTTAAAACCTTCAATAAACTAGAATAACAAGAGTTTATCACATCCAAATCCAATACAAATTCAACTTAATTAAACATAAAACAAAAGACAATTAAAAATGTCTAGCAAAATAAAAACAATAAACACAAACAACAACAATAAACACAGTTTAACCGAAACATTCACTTTTAAACAAATAAAAACCAAACAGCCACCATGTTTAATCAGAATCTACACCAGACTCATCCTCATCTTCTCCGGTTGGTGCAATTTCTACAAAAATAAAACAAGAAAATCAATATAGATTATAAACATAATATAGATTATAAATTATAAACATAAACCATAAAGGGAACTACAAATTTCTTTTTTGCATACCTAACTCAAGTTTCTCAAACTCTTCAATAAGCTCCTCAAAATCAGTTGTCATTGGAGAAGCACGAAGCCAATTTTGTGTGCATATCAATGCCTCAACTGTCTTTGGAGTTAAAGAACTCCTATAGTTGTTAAGCACTCTTCCACCAGTGCTAAAAGCTGATTCTGAAGCAACAGTTGAGACCGGCATTGCTAAGACATCTCTAGCTATTTGGGATAAGATAGGATACTTGCTAGAATTTACCTTCCACCAATTCAATATGTCAAAAGTATTTTGATCACGAGGCTTCTCTAAACCATCCATCAAATACAAATCCACCTCATTCTTGTTGATGATCTCATGAAAATGAACCTCCTTGAAAAAATCACCAGCCATGTTGCCATCAGGTACTCCCACATCTGATGCACCATCCATTATTGCTGAAGTAAATGATCTACCCCCATTATTTGCACTCACATAGCAATCAAACATATTGGAGAATGTCTCTTTCACTTTTGCACCCAAAAAATCAGCATCATTCTTATCATATAGCTTTTCAAAGCTAAAGTTCACAAACTTCAACTTGTATCTAGGATCAAGAACCACAACAACAAAAATCATCATATTGATATTTTTTATGTTACCCCAGTACTTGTCATACTTAAGCTTCATCCTCTCAGCCATACTCCCAAGTAATGGATCTCGACTACCACAAGAAGCCTTGAACACTCGCAAAATCTTACAAAACTCATGAAAATATTGAGAAGAAGTCACAAGCAAACTACCAGACACACTCTTTGTAACATCATGAAAAATTTTCAAGAATTCCATAAAGTGTTTTGCATTGTCCCAATCAATATTCCTCGGAATACCACCTTGCATTAGAGCATATTCTGTATCTCTCTCCCCTAGCCTCTTGAACGCCTTTTGAAACTTCAAACCACTTTCAAGCATAGTGTATGTAGAGTTTTATCTAGTGGGAACATCGAGTTGAACAGTACACTTGTCTTGTATCCTAGCTTCCTTTATGAAATTTTTGAACCTATTCATGCGACTAGGGAAGCACGCACATATCTAATAGTATTTCTTATCTTACTAATAGATTCATGCATCTCTTTCAGACCATCATTAACAACAAGATTAAGAATATGTGCACAACACCTAACATGCAAATGTTCTCCTTTCAAAGGATATAAATTCCAATCCTCCATTCTAGTTCTTAGATAAGATATTGCAGTATCATTAGAACTAGCAGTATCAACAGTAATTGTGAACACTCTAGATATCCCCCACCCCAAAAGATATCTCTCAATTTTTCTACCAATTGTTTCTTCCTTGTGGTTTTTAATAAGACAAAAATTGATAATCCTCTTTTGCAATTTCCAATCATGATCAATGTAATGAGCAGTGAGACATATATAATTCAGATTTTGCACAGAAGTCCAACAATCAGTAGTTAAATAAACAGATTGATTCGGTTGTTTGAACACAGTTTTCAACCTATTCTTCTCACTAATATAAAGATTCCAACAATCCTTAGCAACAGTAATCCTTCCTGGAAGTGGAAATCTAGGTTGCACTATACTCATATAGAATCTGAATTCCTCCCCCTCAACAAACTTGAACGGTAGCTCATCAACAATTATCATCCTAGCAAGGGCTTTTTTACACATTTCAGCATCAAAAGTAACTGCAGTAAATACCCCTTCACCCTCTTTTTTTGTTGGAAGGTAAGGATTGTTTGACTAGGGTCACCCGAGTCCCTAGGAAAATTTTTACATTGATTCAACAAATAATAACGCATATTAGTTGTACCATTTCTATGAGAGTCACATGCATATGATGCACCACACCAATTACATTTAGCCCTAGGATGTGATGGTTTGGACTTAGGATCCTTTGTAAAGTGTTCCCAAGTCCAGGATCTAGGTCTAGAAGGTTTTCTGTTACCTTTATTGGCTTCATCCTTGCCATCCTCTTCATCAGTGTCCACATTGCTTGGAGCTGGATTTGTAGGAGTTGCTCCCGAAGTTGCACCCACATTAGTCATATCAACCTTCCTTTTCTTTGATCTAGGGTGGGGCGGGGGTTTGGTAAGCGCACCGCTGTCCGTTGAGGAACGTACCACAGACTCGACATTTTCACCCCCAACTTCAGGCGTCCGTTCATTGGGCACCTCATTGCTTGTTGGCTGCATACATATAAACAGAACAATGAAAAAGTAGCATTTTTAACTCATGAACAGAACCAACAGTTTTGTTTCCATCAACAAAATCACAACAGCTCATAAGCAGCCAATCAACAATTAGTTATATATTAACAAAGAAATTAAATTTGGTTGATATCAATACCTTCCACCAATAAAATAAACAACCTCTATATAAAATAAACCAATATCTTCCACCAATGAATCCACTTGACAAAAGTGCAGAGTTAAAGAAGCAGAAAAGTACTGCTAGATGAAGCAGAAAAGTGAACAAAAAATAGACCTTTGGTAAGACAGAACAGAGATGCAGAGATATCCATCACAAATAAAAAGTGATAAATAAATGTCATTAGATTTTCTCATTTTTGCATTTCTTAACCTAGATTCAAAAGCGAATTGCAAAATGATTTTCTACACAAAAATCCACACATATTGCCAAATATGAATACTAACATCCCTTTTATTTCTAAAAGTTATCTTTACATTATATATCCATTAAAAATCTAGCCTCTAGGACTTGATTAATCATTTCACTCAAGAAGTTTTCATCTAATTTTGGTGCTTGATTAGATGGGAGTAATTAATACATTTTAATGTCTTATACCCTTTTGCTAGGAAATTCATCCATTGAAATTATTGGGTTTTGATTATACATCATCTGGGAAGAATTTGTAAGAACATGTAGCCTCTCTGAACTTCTTGCCATATTCTGTACCATTAAGGCCCTCTCATAAGTAGCCAATCAACAATTAGTTATATATTAACAAAGAAATTAAATTTGGTTGATATCAATACCTTCCACCAATAAAATAAACAACCTCTATATAAAATAAACCAATATTTTCTACCAATGAATCCACTTGACAAAAATGCAGAGTTAAAGAAGCAGAAAAGTACTGCTAGATGAAGCAGAAAAGTGAACAAAAAATAGACCTTTGGTAAGACAGAACAGAGATGCAGAGATATCCATCACAAATAAAAAGTGATAAATAAATGTCATAAGATTTTTAAAATAGATTCATTCTCTTTTAAGTGATATCTAAACTGCCAATATTTTATGTGTGCTAATTGATAACCATTCCAATAAAGTATTGTTAGATAATAGAAATTAGAAAGGCTTATGCACATCATATGCCTAAAAGTACAAACCTAAAACAAGTTTTAAGCACTACTGTTAACACAATCGAACTATTTTAGTTATTCATCATGCATCACTGTCATATCACTTAATAGTACTGGCAAAGTCATAAAATAGTTGACCAATATTCGCAAAGATATCATGGTCTCTTTTCAGCATCTTTAAGTAACATTTCAGTAATATACTAAAACTCAATATTTACTTTATCATGTAAAAGGCAACATGAAAAGGCAGTTCACCACATGGTTAGCAGCTTAATCAAACAAATGATAAATGAAGGAATCACCTGCAACTTATGGTTATCACCAAGAATAAGAGGTTGCTGATTCACCCCCAAAAATAAGACACATTCAACACAGCAACAGTTTCTCAAATCTAACAACTCCATAACTTTATTTTTTCTGTTCATTAACTCTGTATATTTTTAAATAACTCTTCTAAATCACTAAACATACAATCAGAAACTCACATAACAAAACAAATAAGCCAATGATCAGTATCACAAGAACAAGAAAGAGCAATCAAAGAGGCTCACTAATAGTTAACAAAAACAACACAGCAACATTAACTAAAAAACAAATCACTAAACATTTGTATATTTTCAACACAGCAACATTTTCTCATATCTAACAACTCCAGAACTTCATTTTTTCTGTTCATTAACTCTGTATATTTTTAAATAAGTCTTCCAAATCACTACACATACAATCAAAAACTCACATAACAGTACAAATATCACTAAAAATCCCACTAAAATCAAGTACCAATATCACTAAAAATATTGCAGACTAGAATTTTGTTGACAATATATACATTAATTACATAATTACTGTAAAAAAAATTATAACCAAGGGTTGTTCGGCAGCTCGGCCTCTGGAGTCTTGCTCGGCGGCTGGACTGGTTGGACGTTGGAGTGCTGCTCGAGTGCTCGACTTTGGCTTTGTTGCTCGGCGACCCTGCGACGGAGACCCTGCGACGGCGACCCTTCGACGGCGATGATGAACGACCTCGAGGCTTCGAGCGACGATTGGTGAGTTCTCTGTCTCCCTCAGCCTCTCCTTCTCTCAAGTATGGAGCTCGGAGGTGGAACCGTGGAACCTTCGAAGAATGGGGGAGAGAGGTGAAGAAGAAAGGTGTGGGTGACTGGTAGAGGTGTGGGTGACTGGCAGACTGGGTAAGTGGGTAAAGGCTAGGTAGGGTTCGCGGCTGAAGAAGAAAGGGGAAGAACCGAAGAAGAAAGCTAGGTTATTTTTCTGAGTTTCCTTTTTATACCTAGGTTAACGGGGGCAACTTAGTAAAATCACACTCCACTGAACCCTCATTCTTCGGTTCGGTCCGGTTCGGTTCGGTTTAAGCAAGGGCAATCAAAAACCGAACCGAACCAATCGGTTTAGTTCGAAAAAAACAAAAAAACCGGTTTTTTCGGTTTTCCAATCGGTTGTTGTAAAATTCGGTTCAGTTCTGCGATAATTTTCGGTCCGGTTTGGTAACTTTCACCCCTACTTATAAGGGTGTGGATACCTCTCCCTAGCATGACGCGTTTTGACGAGTGAGTGTGGGGGGCTTCGGCTATCATCCCTATCCTCAAAGGCAAAACCGTGAGGCCTTGTGTGACAAAGCGGATAATATCGTGCTAGCGGGTGGTCTGGGCTGTTACATAAGTACTAACGTATCAAATGATTCAATCTTTTATTATTAGATGTGTATAAAAATAAATAAAAATAGCATTAGTTAGGATAATAAGTTATCTATAATCATTATTAAAATACTATTTATTACAGACGAATATTTTTGACAGATTTTATTCCACAAAAATATGGACAGATTTTGTGAGGGAATTTCTCTTGGAAATGAAAGAAAATGAATTAGCATAAATTACAGACACAAAAGAGAATCTATCGATAATTCTGTCGGAAAAAATTTTTTCGTGAGAAATAGTTACCAACGAAAAATTCATCTGTATTTAAATAATAAAAAATACTGTGTTTTTTTAAATTATTATAGATAGAAAATCTGTCTGTAATTTAAAATATTCCGTCGAAAAATATTAGATTAAACCTAATTCTATCCCACGAGTTAATACTCAAAATGACTCTCGAAATTTGACCACCGACTCAATTTGATCCTCCAATTTTTAATTGACCCAATTTATACCCTGAAATTTTAAGGCGTGGCTCATATTAGCCCTTCTGTTTAATTTCGTCACCAGAGTGATGACGTGGCACCCAAACCTCACCACATGCCTCTCCTTCTTCCTCTTACCATCGCCGTCACCACCTCCTCTCTACCAACACCCTCCCTCCCCCAACAAACAACAACATTCACAACCCACCAACACCCACACATTTCCACCGCCACTTATGGTCATTTCAGGAGCTTAAGAACCTGAGGCCTTAACTTTATTTCACCGCAGAATATTGTGAAAGATCTTATCTCAATAGTAAATAGAAACAAATGTAAGGATATTTATTTTGTTGATGAGTTCTTTTTCCCTGTTTTAACCTTATCTGAAGGAAGTCATCTTAACCTCATTTTTTCAACTGCTTTGCTATGTAAATGATTGAAGCTTTCCCAGTCAGACAAAAAAGTTAGTGGTTGAGTTTTTTCTAACTGGTTTTTACAGGAGATATGAATAATATATGAACAAACTTTTAAGTTTCATTCTACTAGGTCATTTTGATAAATTCTAGTATTGTATGTTAGGGATGAAATGCCAGTAATAAGCTTTGACCTTTGGAGATAGTAAAACCATTAAATAACATGAGTAATTTACATTATGTAAATTAAATGAAATGAAAACATTGACAAACGTGTATGCATGAACTTTTTAAGTCTTGCCAACTCATGTAAATGAGTAGCAACAACATGAAGGGAACTTCCATCATTTGTGCGTTATTCATGCATTAAAAAGGTACTTGACAACTTGAAATATTATGCTGTAAGAGCTCTTTTGAATGCTGTTGATCATCTGGGAACTGTCGCATACAAGTTAACTGATCTTCTAAATCAGCAAACATTAGATGTATCAACCATGGATTTGAGAGTCTCTACTGTAACTCAGGTAACTACAAGCTCTTTTGCAAAATTATGTTCAATTAGACCAAAGATCAATTGAAGTAACATATCTGGTGTCATGCCTCTTTCAAGATTTTGAAGTGAATGGTTTCATATTTGTGTTGTTAGTTTTACTTCTTTATTCATAAATATTGGATATTAATAGTTAAGAATTTGTGATGGTTGAAATACAGCTTATAAAGCTGAATCAACAGCCTAATGCAAAAGGTTCATATGTAGATGTTTTGGAGAGGTATGTCAAGGTATTGTTTATAAATGCTTCTATGGAAAACATATTGGTTTCATCTGTCCTGACATGCATTTCTGCATAGTTGTTGTCTTGACTTACATTTCATCATTTCTGATAACTCCGAGTGCATAGTTTTTTGCTGTCGTAATTTTTTTCATTTTTGGCAAGTAATTGATTTTCTTGTGTTATAGCAAACTGATGCTAAAACCATTCAGTTTAGAGAGAAAGTCTTAAAGAAGAGTGGGATCTAGAAAGATATATATGAGACCGATGAAAAGAAGGTTGCCGAAATGGTTAGAGAAGATCAAGTTGATATTTTGGTAGAACTTGCTGGTCATACTGCAAATAACAAATTGGGGATGATGGCATGTTGACCTGCAGGTGTTTTTCATATCTATATGGGACCGATTTAGATGTTTTTCACATCTATATATAAGCATAAAGAAAAGAATGTAGTATATTTTAATATAATTTTCATTTGGAAATATATTATTAATTATTGTACTTCTCTTTCACGATTTGTACGATCATCCAAAAAATATAATACAATTTTTTTGTTTATTTAACTAGTGAATTAGTAATCTTGGTTTTTCTGAGTTCAATTTAAACTCGTAATTTGAATACTACCAAAAAATTTGAATTTTATCCAGTAAAATTGTGTAGTTTAAATATGATTTTATCCAAAAAAATTTCATATAATATATTATTTATGAAAATAAGTTTTAATAGTGGTATATATGAAATTAGTAAAAATTTATAATTAAAAAATTGGTAATAATGATCAATTTAGCAACCGATTTTAGATTTTCAACTTAGATATTAGCAACCAATTATCTCAGTGAATTAGCGATAAAAAAGTTGGTCGCTATTCAGGGACTAATTTTCTCAGTGACCAATTTAACAACAAAAAAATTGGTCGCCATTTAGCGACTAATTTCATTAGTAACCGATTTAGTGACCAATATCGTTTGGTACTAGTTTGATAGCATTGGTGTAAATCGGTCGTTAACAGTTAGCGACCGAAGTTGGTCGCTATTTTCTAATTAGCAACCAAGATTTTAGTGACCACAAGAATTGGTCCCTAAATCGGTCACTATTCCAATAATTTCTTGTAGTGGAAGCTCTCCGAAAAATATTTGCTATTTTGTGATTCCTTGAGCATTTCAAAACTATTCTGTGAGGAAAGCCAATGGTAATGTGTCTAGGCATGGCAATTTCCCCAACGGATTGGATATCCGCAGGGAATTACTCGCTAGGGGACAGATTTGAGGACCTTTTGCTACTCGTGGGGATGGGAGATGAGGATCTTTTGTCGTCACTCTCACTCACTCCCTTTCATTCAAACCCTATCACAGTTTAGATTCTCTCCACGTCTCCTCCTACTATCGTCCGCCACCTTCCTCTCCCCTCGCCACCCTGCTCTCCCTTCTTATTGCTTCTCACTCTCACTCTAATGGTCACCGCAATGCCGTCGTCGCATGCCTGAGAAGAACGTCTCGTCGTGTGCTTGACACAACCAAGGAGAATTGTCGTGTTAGAGGCAAAATCGTTGCTGTCTTCGTCGCGTTAAAGGAGAATCATCTTCGTCGCCATCGTCAGCCTCTTCTCCTTTGTTCCTCCATTTTCGTTGCTCTACCAGTAGGGAGTCCTCTTCTTCTACTTCAGTTTCATTTATTTTTCCATGAGTAAACTTTTATGATTATGAATTTCTGACTCCCAAGTTTTCTCAATTCTTAGGTAATCTTCTTTCTGAGTCAATTTTTATGGTTTCATTTTGTTGATTGTTGATGTAAATATAATTGTATGGAATATAGATTCTGAATTTTATTATTGATTGTTGATGTAAATGTAATTGTGTGGTACCTTATTAATTTTATTGTTACTTATGTAAGTTTGTGTTTAATTGTTGTTGATTGGTGATTATAATTTATTAACTATTGAGGATCATCTTTCTTTTTTTTTTTCAAAAATTCATGGATATCCGCAGAGACCTAGATCCCTAGCGGATACAGGGTCCCCATTATCCATCGCGAGAATGGACAAAGACAGATTATGGAGGCAGGGTGGGGGCAAGGATGCGAGGGGGAGGACAGGGGGCAGGGGTATGTCCCTGCCCATGGAGACCCGTTGCCATCCCTAAATGTGTCTAATACCATTGAACATAGAAAATTCTCGATGGAATTGAGTTGTTTCCGTATGGAAGACTATCAATGAAAGCACCAGTGTTAAAATTTCCTCTTCGAATGAGGGAAAGAAATTCTAAAATTGAACTAGGTTTAATATCAATTCATGGAACTTTCTATGATGAAAGAATATTTTAATCCTTAAAGGACAAGGATGCATAATGAAATAGGCAATTATTTCTGGGATCACTTATAAACATGGATTTTTATCATAAGAACCAATCCAGTCACCACTTGCACTTGGCGACTGTGCTTCAATGCCGTCAACGACAGCAGTGCTGTTGGCAAAGATTTCTTCATGACGACTTCATTGACTTTTCCAATTTCCAACGAGAAAAAGGACAACACCTTTGAGAAGTTCAGATTTTTTATTTTAATAAATAAAATAATTTTAATAATTACTGAAATAAATAATTTAAAAAATGTTTACCGAAATAAATACCCCTTTCTTATCTCGTTTACATTGTAAATGAGATAATTTTTCATGTATCTCATTTACAGTATAAACGAGATGTATGTATATATAAATAATTAAATATAATTTTTGAAAATAATAAAAAATATTAATAATTTAAATTGGACCAAACTCTTAAAAATGAGACGTTTTAAATAATAGGGAAGATGGACGATTTTAAATAATAGGAAAGATAAACAGTGCATTTTAAATAATAGGGAAGATAGACTGTCTATTTAAAATAAGCATGTTAACACGTTTACTTTTTCTAACCGTTGAAATAAGTAGTGATAGCATACATAAGTGCACCGTTAAACTGCCCACTATTAACACGATTATTTTTTTCCAACTACTCATTATTAATACTATTGGTTATTCCATTCACTTAAAACTTTAACTAATATTCTTATTATATTGTTAGAAATAAAAAACTAAAAGCCTTTTATTGAAAAAATATTTTTAAAATTCTAATGATAATAATTAATAAATTAAACATACATAGGTTTACTTTGTTTATAAATTTTTTTTATATTTTTATCTCTTTTCCAATAATTTTTTTGTACAAAAATAAATCGAAATAATTAAAATTAATATTTGCATTATTGTTTGTGTCTATTTTTTATATATTTTTATAATATAAAAATATTTTGTTTTATCTTTTCTTAATTTAAAAACAATTTGAAAGTAGTTGAGTAGAATTTATGGTAGAATAGAAGTGGGGGATATAGAAATGGAAGAAGAGGTTGAGAATGGAATGTAATTTTTAAGGATGAATGAAGTGTTAATGTATTGGAAAGTTTTCTAATGATCCAGGCCACTTTTCTGGAACTCTGATGATCCATGTACGGTTAGGTTACAGGTTTATTTTTGTCGTGTAGCATATTGTGAAATATCTCGAATGTCCCTGGAATAAAGTGAAAATTGACCATAGGGGCAGTGATCCGTGATCAGCTTAAAGCAAAAATGAAGCCAAGTTGCAGCTCAGCCAGCTGGATGAAGACTTGTATCCATTGGGCTAGTAAGAGCAAAATTGACTGAATTTGGACATCTATTAAATTTTTGAAGGGTTTTTTTATTATGGGTTGTTTTGTCACTGTTGGCATTGTTGGAATAATGATGGTGTTGGTGATGCTGTAAAGCCCTAGTGCCCTAATGTGACGATGAGCACCCACCCGTCCAAGCTTGGGTGCTGTCCTTAACCCTCATCGTGTTTGTTCTGTGTGTATGTTTTTCGTTTTACTATTTCCTTCAAGATTTGTCACATTTATAACGGCGGTGGCTGGGATCGCAGGCAATAGGTATCGTATCGGAGAGCTTGTTCATCGCTATAGCTGGAACGTACCTTTTGGCACCGAAGCTCGTCAGTCACGTTAATAACGCGTGAAGGTCGTCGCAGTCTGTCATTGGTAGTCGTTGAGGTCTCATTGCTTCAAGCGTCAATTCAGGTGGTTATCTCCCTTTGCCATGTGTAGGTCATCAGTAAGGTGAGCTTCATTCGACCAAGTTTTTTTTATTTTCTCCTGCGTGTTGATTTTGTTTTTGAAAGTTTAATTTGTTGCTGAAATAATGATTTCTCATAGTAGAATTCGATAATGCTATTGTGGTTGAAAATTATCATAAGTTACTGTTGTTGTTGAAAATTATAATGATTTGTGATTGTCAGTTTGATTCAGTTTGTAGCTAAACATATGACTGAGCAAATGCTTTGTTGATGGAAAAACTTGATCGCATTGCATTTGTTGCTTAATGTGATCACCAAATGTTGAGATTGTTACTGTAAATAATCAATTAGCCAAATTCTTTAATGTTGTAAATGCTTTGTTTGGTATTTCGTTAGAATTTGGTAAAGCTCAAAATTCGTCATATGATGGCATAGACTTGTGCTTTGAGATAATCATGTAAATCTGATTTAGGCATTTTCACCTAAGTAAAATAACCCCATTCTAAGTTTGCCTGATTCCCCTAAAGTCATGTTCAAAACCTGAATACCCCCTTTTTTAGAAATATATAAATCGTCCCAGGGTCTTGTAGTTTATGTAATACGTTAACCACTGCACTGTAGAATGATTTATGAAAGAATGGCTTGTGAGCAGTAACACGTAAATCGTTCGAGGGTGGCCAACTTGAGTATTTTGTTAGTAAATCATTCCAGGGTAGATTGTTTTATGTATGCCAAGACTAAACCACAACCGCCTGGCACGATTTACTTTTATCTCCTAACTTTTAACATGGTGTTACGGTTTATGCTTAATTTGGCACACCCCATCGGTACCCAGCCACCATTTACTCTCAAGTTAATAAAGTTTAAGACCCAAAACAATTGATCAAGAGTACAAGTCTATAAATACAAGAGAATGGTGTACGTGGCTCAAACGTAAAATTTATTGAGTCTGGAAGAGATTTCAGAGAGGTGTAATTTGAAGTATTATATACATCTATAACACATTGTTGAGATAGGCCATTTTAAAATGATAAAAGCGCTTTGATTGATATTTTTTTTAAAAAGTACGAGTATATTGATTTTTCAATTTAAAATGACTGATTTTAAAACGTTAATTTCGTTGAAACTGAACAAACAAAAATAATCATATGAATACAATAATACGACTACGTTTATTGTTATCAAAATTAATTAAAATTTTAACTTATATTATATCTATTTAAATTTTAACTTAAAAAATAAAAATATATCTTTCTATAATTTGAATTATTAATTTCATTAGGAAGAACAACTTAAATAAAAAAAAGAGTACTAAATTTTAATACATAAATTTAAATTAATTTTTTAAACAATTCAAAACATAGAATTTGTGAGTACTTTTTTATTTAATTTAGTTTTCCTAATTAAATCCTTAAATTGAAATAAAAATATGTACTTTTATTTTTAAGTTAAAATTTAAATAGATATAATTTAAATTAAAATTTGAATTAAATTTGATATCCGTAAACGTAGTTGTGTTATTGTATTCATATGATTGATTTTGTTGCCAAGGAGTTATAGTTTAACTGGCATAGTCTCTCAATAATCACTTAAGAAGTTGCGAATTCAGTAATTATAACCTGAAAAATGAACGTACTCATATCAACTTTAAAAAAATTATGAATAGTAGTGCTCTTATAATTTTAAGCTTTATAAATTTAAATATGGCATATGTCAACAAAAGATATAGATGTATATAATGCTTCAGGGGATAAGGTTTTGAGACGGTGAATGTGAGTGTTGTCACTGTGTGTCCGTTAAATTTGTTATGTCCGAAATTCATGGTTCTCTGTAATTACATTTATGTGTCTTGCAGTGAATAATGGCATCGACTAGTAGGCTTGGCAAGTGTATGTGGGATGAGCCGCTTGGGAATTACTGGATGGATGGAAATGTTTGTGTTCCGAATCAACAGGTACGATGCGTATACCTTGCGATTCTGATGTCTAGGGTGCGAGTTGATTTAAAGTAGAGGGGTATGTGCTCTTACATTTGTTGTTGCAGTTATTAGGGATTGTTAAGCATGTCGTGTTTGGAATTTGTTAAATGAGTTTAGGCAGACTGATAATGGAGTTGGTAGTATTGGTATTAGGTATGAGGATTACATCGTGATTGCTTTTATTTGTTGTGCTGAGGATAATGCCCGGATCTGATATGTAGAAGAAAAGAACGATTGGTGTTTTTTATTAAGTAGGCTGGAGCTGTAGTATTCGAACGAGTTGGAAAACGTAGGGACGGACGATTGCTTTAGGTTCAGGGGGTTAAAATTTTAACAAAATTGAGGAGAGTATATTTTTAAAACTTTTGGGATCCCGTTGAATATTTTTATTTTTCTCCACATTATGAAATATATATTCATTTTTGTGTGAAAATATTTAGTTTATCTATTTTTTAACTTTTGAATTACAAAAATATATTTTACTTTCATTTGTTAAAATGAGCATCGAAAAAAATAGACGTTATTAGAGAATTGGACAAAATATTTTTCATTGGCCATACATTAAAATTAGAGTCCCGCTAGGGAGACAATGAAATATGTATACAATGTCTACAATGAGCTCTTTATTAGGCCCAATTGAAATTACAGGATAAAATTAACCCTAATCCTATTATGGCTGTTTACTTTAACACACCACCAAATTTCTGCTATTTCTACTTTTTTTCCAAATCTCCAATCCCTTTTGTTTCGCCGTTTCTCCTCCCCCACCAAAACCCTCCCAATTCGTTGCAGAGACTCGTGATGGCGATAGAATCCTGAACCTCTGCAACCTACAACCGAGTAAGGTCACAGCTGAAAGCAAGCAACTTCTTCGTTGTCCTCAAGTATGGCACCGTCGCGAACATCCGGCCATCGCTGCAACCGAGCCGCTGGGTGAGACGCCGTCGACCAGAACTGCCGCCAGGGAGATCTCAACGCCAAACCGAGCATCTGCAGAGTACTCGGTGCGCGGGCCCCGTTGTCTCCGAGCAGCGGAGCAGCCGAACTTGAAGAAATAGCCGCTTGCTAGTCAACGGTTTACCAGAAACACAATGAACATCATCACCGAAAGAATTCTAACCATCTAAGGTAAGTGGGTGAAGTTGTTCATTTTTTGATCGGTAATCGTTGTTGCATATTTGATTGTAGATAGATTTTGTTGATAAAATGCGTGATTAACCATGGTGAAATAGCAGCAGGAGCCATTTTGATTACTTTTAGAATTAGTGTGATAGTATTAAAATTCAATTTTTCAAAAAGTTGTTCATGTTTACCGTAAATTCACTTGGGGAAATTGATCAAGCATTGATGAGAAGTGGAAAAAGTACAACTGTGAATGATATAGAGAATTATGTATTGGATCTTTTTGCAGGTTCACCAAAGTTTTTGCATTATTTTTCATCTTTAGCATAGAAACTGAAAAGGGATAAGAGTGTTTGATGCAAAATTTTTTTATTCGTTTTTTATGTTGGCTTGGTTTTAGCAATTGGGGATGCCATTTACAAAATTTTAGTTTTCTTACACCATTGACATTAAATTAAAATTAATGTGGCTCACCTTTTAACTCACTTTGGATGAACATTCATGTGTGATCTTATTACATGACGACTTTGTTATAAATTTTTCTAATGGATTTCTATCAATTGTCGACCTTTTTTATAAAACAGGTTGAATGTTTAAGATCAATTAGTCCATAAAATAATTGAGTGATCGTCTTTGAATTTTTTATGTCACTATATATATTATGAGATCATTTTTTATTGTTAAATGCTCCTGGAATTGATTTTGAGAGCATCTTGGATTGTTGCTGGAATTGAGGGTAGAATGAGAGTCGAGTGTTAGAAACGATGGGATTTTATTTTATTTCTTTTCCCTTAATTAATTAGTACTTGCATATATCGTTGTTGCATTGGTATTAGATGTATTTTTTTGTATTTGCTACTAACTCGATGTACACATGATGAGATCAATTACATGTCAAATGGTTAGTTTTCCAGACAATTGGATGGTCATTTTTCATAATGGAGATTGCTATTTTGATTTGATTGTAGTGACAGCACCTTTTTAAAAGGTAATGCTAAAAAAGTCTCTGTTTTCTATATGGTGCTGAAAAGCAGGTTCTAGTCTTAGATATTCAGTCCTGACGTTTACTGAAACGGATGGTTACTTTAATTCATTTTGTGGTGGTTATTTTTTGCTGTAGCCATTGTTGTTTGGTGATAACATGTTGTTGTGCTGTGTGATTCGATTCTTATTTACCTTGCTTATTGTTGTGTTTATAATTGGTTAATTTGGTCTCTAAATCCAGTTAAATTCTTGCTGAAGATTTCCTTTCTCTACATGGGGCTGCTATTTTTTTATTAGCAGCTGGAATGAATACAATTTTTATGTCTCATGTTGTTTTAATCTTTCTTACTTGATTATAAATTGAAAAGAATATTCACTTGGATTGCAGAGAATCTATTGAGTGAGTATTTATTCACGGCGATCCAATCATACATTCTCCTATAGTCCAAGCTATAAATTAGATGGGTAAAAAAGAAGTGAGATCACCATTCACGGCTCCGAGCACGAGGACGTTGAAATAACGTACAGAAGGATTGCCAAAAGGGAGAAAGTTCAAAGGAAGAAAAAATTAGCATACTTAAGATAACGTACTTGATAAGATTTGAATATTTACCTTATTTACTAGTTAGCGTCTTGGGAATTTATTTATGACACATTGGGATGACATTTTTGTGGTGGATCCCTTTTTTTTTAGAACTTATGTGAATTTGTTGGTGTAAAAGAATTTAAGCATGACACTAACGAGTGAGTCGAAAATAACCATCTATTTTTCTTATGAAAGTAACCATCTAGATACATGGTGAACCGAACATCCAGTATACTATTTCTTAGTACAGGGATATCTCTTTTGTATTTCAAGTTGACATTACTTGAATCTGATAAGTGTTGACTTCATTATCACTGTTCTTAAACCAATATACTATAATTTGTTTTGAGTACCTGCTACAGTTTACAAGGGTTGAATACCCGAAAACAACCATCCACATATACAGTTACAGTAAACATCTGATTTCATACATAAATGAACATCCAACACATATAAGTAAAGATAAACATGTAACTAATATCTAAAGCGACTAGCTGCACACCGAATGAAATTAATCAAGCTCCTTATACAACAAAGCATTGGAACTTATCTAGATTAAATTAGTTCATTGAAATTAATCAAGTCTAATTTCTTGCAACAATTGCAAATACACCGTTGCTAACAACAAAAGCATCACACTTGGCATTAGCGTCTTTGAAAAATATCATATTTATCTACAATTGCTGACAAATGAATAATTATTGAAATCCTATATCCATGAAGAAAAATATTAAAGGTACTCGAAACCATTTCCAACAGATTCTAACTGCTGTCGAATGAGCTTAACAAAGACATGCAGCTACCAGCTTATTGGTGCTCATGCCGGCAAACCGGAACACCAAATTTCATATTTCGAGAGGTCTCCAAAGGAACCACCTGCTAAACAACACAAAAAGATGACAACAATTATTAATTAACTACTTGCATAGTAATGTACTAAATAATCGTGCAAGGTCGGATTAATTTAATCATGTACTAGAGCGACATTTAATTTATTCTCTATCTAGTTTATTCATCATATAAATATAGTTAATCTAAATATGCAGGATAAATATTTAGTCAACCATGAATTCATATCTGCTGAATATTTAACAATTATTTTTACAAAGAGTCTAAATAACCACATCTCCATTAGCTAGATTTTATATTATATACTTCACTAATACGGTTCCAGTGGAGCTTTGGAATCATTATCACACGCAAATTCTACACATATCAAATGTACATGACATTGAATTATCACATGCGAATTCTTCGTCCATATAATCATAAAAAGAATTTAATAAAACCATAGAAGTGGTTGCATGTGGAGTGCTTCTGTTGCATCTACTGAAACATTTAACATAAAAAAGAGCCCCCTACTTTCACTAAGTGGAATAAATAAAAATCATAAACAAATAACCATCCGCTATGCATGCCTCCACATAAATTGCTTACCTTGTTGGATTCCTCACCCTCTTCTACGCAATGGTTGGGATCATTGTTATGTGAATTTGATGAATTTTCATTACTGACGGCCAATAGAACACCACATAGCGGTTGAATGAAATTCAACTCCATTTATTCTCTTCCAAGGCGTGATGGACGTCTCAAGCATGACTCCACTTGTAATCCCTCTAACTTGCGAATGCCGACGTCGCAAGGAAGACGCAAGCCAGCTGCGACGGAATGCCTAAAGATAACAAAATTTAAGATAAATACTGGCCAAACATAGGAATTAAATAAAAAGTTTCATTCAGGCATTTCATCGAGCATATGGTGTGCACAATATGTAAACAGGGACTTTACACTAAATTTAAGCAGCAATCAATCTAGAAAAATCAGCCATCAAACATTTTAGAATCCAAAAAGTATCAATCCATTAATCTAAGCCTAATCTAAACACTAAAAGCAGAATTAAAAATTAGTTAACATAAATAAACGAAAGAACATGAAAAGGAGGAAGCATGGAACCTACATTAGTGAAAGGGGAAGAATGAAAAGAGAGGAGTAGTAGAGGCGGTGTTGCAGCGACACAGAACTCAGCCGTTGCTGAGTTGCACTGGAGTTTCTCACAGGTGGGCTTGATGCGATGCCGTCAGAACGCGCTGGACGACCAGAATGCGCTGTTGTGAGTTAACTGGTGCGGACTTCCGGTTACAAGACACGAGCCAGGGAGAAGATGCGTTATCACCGTTGACAAAAGGGGCTACGTTTTTTGTCTGTCTTTGCCCTTTAGAGAGAGATGTTCGTGGTTTTGGGTTTCATATAACCGAATCCTAATTTTTTGAAAAATCCAAATTATCAAATCTTTATAATTAATACTTGTACTCATAATTTAATTTTAATTTCAATTAAATCCCATTGTATGTATTGTACAATAAAACTATTGTCTCCTCATACTTTTCCTTAAAATTAAAGTGTAACGTGTATGTTAAGTTGTAACATAAAAATGTAAACTTAATCAAATTAATAATGAACAGAAACGTAGTCAGTGGAAGTATATAGTTGAAGTTGATACTGTTGAATTTACTACCATATTATTAACTATTAATACATGAATTTCGGTTATATAATTTAAAAAATAATTTAACCTTCAAGATTTTCATGTTATTTACTTTTAATATGCCCTGATATGTTATTTATTTCGGTTATTTTAATTAGAGTAAATGTTGCTAAATGAATGGCTTACAGTAGTAGGATAAGAATGTATTTTAGATCAGGCCAGTTGATAATTAATAATTTTTTTATTCGGTCAGGAGACAATGCTTGATCCAATAGTCGAGGCAGATGCCGACTTATCTAATTGGGAAGGGAGGGGGCTTCTGTGTTGCCTAATTTTTTGGGTTTGGATGGGTTGCAAGCCGAAGATGTCCTTGAAATGGAATTTTCTACACCTGAGGAGACAAGCGGCTTCTATAACAACTACAGCCGACTAAAGGGCTTTGCCTCACGACGAGGTAAGACGGTTAGAAACACTGCCGAGGAGATTGTGAGGTACACATTTGTTTGTAACCGACAAGGATTTTGAGAGAAAATGGTTGAAAAAGGTTGATCACATAAGGGAGCATAAGGTAGTTACCCGATGCGAATGTTTTGCCGAGATGAGGATTAAGAGGAAAGATGGCAGCGGGAAGTGGTATGTGTCATGTTTTGTCGAGGAGCATAATCACAAACTGGCATTTGGAAAGCTTGTGGATTATCTACGGTCACACAAGAAGATATCTAAGGTAGAAGTTGCTCAGCTAACAAGCATGAGGGAGATTGGAATCAGCATTTCGAAGATTTATGAGTCATTTGCAGCACAATTAGGGGGTTTTAACCTGGTAACATTTACGTAGCAAGATATGGATAACGAGGTGTGGAAGTAGAGAGGGCTCCAAGGTGGAGACATAAATGCAGCTATAAGGTACTTCAAAGGTCTGGCACCCATGGATGGGAAAAAGTTTTTGAGGTACAAGGTTGGGGCAGGGCAACACCTGTGCAACTTGTTTTGGAGCGATGGTCGTTGTCAGGAAGATTATTTGTTGTTCAGCGATGTCCTGGCATTCGATGCAACGTACGATCGTAACAAGTATAACCTACCCATTGTTGTCTTCTCTGGAGTAAATCACCACAACCAGACATGCGTTTTTGGTACAGCGATGGTTTCCTGCGAGTCACATGAGTCTTACATATGGGTTCTTGAGTAATTTTTGGAATACATGCAAGGAAAGGCACCACAATCTGTTATCACCGATGGGGACCCGGCCATATGGATATCGATTCAGTCCGTTTTAACTTATGCGCATCATCGGTTATGCGCTTGGCATCTTCTGAGAAACGCGACGTTTAACATATGCGACCCAAGATTCACACAATTCTTTAAACACTGCATGTTGGCTGATATGGAAACTGATGAGTTTGAAACGCATTGGGAGTCCATGGTCAACGACTGTGGTGTTGGCGACGTTGACTGGGTGAAGGACTTGTACAGTAAAAAGTATGCATGGGCATCAGCTGATATTCGAGGTAGATTTTTGGCCGGGGTACGGACTACTTCTAGGTGCGAGTTACTACACGCCAAACTTGGTAGGTTTGTTGAGAGCCGGTACGGTGTTTTGGAATTTGTTAGAAAATTTCAGATGTGTGTCAATTTTCTTCGTGACAAAGAGGACGAGCTGGAATTTTGCTCTTTGTATGGTACACCTGTATTACAGACCGATTTTGTTGAGTTGAAAAAGTCGGCGTGGATGAAGTTCACTCGTGAAATGTTTGCTAGATTTAGGGAAAGCTTGAAACGGTGCGTACGTGTTAGAATATGCGAAATCAATGACACAATGAACCTGCATGTGTATACTATCCAAAAGTGTTAGAGGTATGAGATGACTTGGCAGGTTTATAGGGAGCCTACTTCTAACATATTTAGTTGCATGTGCATGCGAATGGAGTCGTTTGGTATTCCATGTGTGCACATTGTGGCCATGTGTGTCTGGCTAGACTTAGGGGAAATTCCTGAAAGCATAGTTCTGCGCAGGTGGTCCAAGACAACTAAAATAGATATCGAAAATGAAAACATTGACCACCACACTGCTGACCAAAGCGTGACCTATAAAACAAGGTTAGGTGCGTTTTCGCAGCTATGCAAGCGGTTGGGCAAGGTGGCTTGCATGAGTGATAAGGACTTCAAGCTTTACTCGAAGAAACTTTTATCCGATGCTATTTTTCTTGAAATCAAGTATGGCCTTTGACTAGCAAATAGTATTCTCACACCGAAAATAGATAATGGAGTCAAAGACCCAATTCGTAATAGAACAAAAGGAACAGGTCGGTGCAGTCAAGCTGGGGTTCTGCTGCGAAGACCAAAAGAAAGTGTAGCACATGTGGGAAGCTCGAGCACTGGAGGACTCGCTGTCCTAATGAAGATACGCAACCTGCATCAACAAACGAGAAAGCCACTGTAGGGACACATAAACGCAAGCGATCAAAGGTTATTTTCTAAGTTAAACCTTCAATTACATATTATGCAACTTAGTACACTTAAACTAAAGCTATGATGTTAAATATATTTCGCCATTTAACTCTATCATATCAAGTTTCATGAGATATACCACTTGTTATTTCACATTTTTTGTTTTCACCTTGTATTCTCGTATTCGAAGTGAAAACCTCTATTTTTTCAATGTATTTCACAATGCATGTTATTGGTAGTCAGACACTTAAAAATTGAAACTGGCCTTGTACTAGTGGGAAGAACTGAAGTTCAAGTATTGAACTTATATTTTTTGGATCCATCATAATTTCTATGCTTCATTTTTACTTTCGATATGTAGGTTCGTTAGTACTGAACCTGAGGTATTGTGTGTGAAAACATCATGTTACATGTTGTAGATGCATTATTTTTATCATTTTCCAAATGATGGAAAATAGACAGAGACATCAGAACTTATAGGTGAGGGATGACTTAGTTTAACATGGGAATCTGTGTGATACTTTCACATAAAATCTACAATCTGTTATTGCATTATTCGTATTGGCTCTTTCATTCATTTAAGGATTTGGCATTTTCACTTTATATTGCATCTTTTGTACCTATCACTGAATCACTCATGTTATCTTTAAGGCTTTTAGGGTTATGTGTCTTTAAGTTTTTTTGTTCGATGATGTGTTTATGGTCTATTGAATTTTTCTTTGTCACTATACCTGATGTTAAAACATATTATTTATTTTTCGACATATGTCATTGCTTTTACTCTGTTGAAGAACTCATGCTTTTCACTTTCAAATTATTTTTCAAGGTTGACTTTGTCTTTGCTTAATGCAGACACAATATTAATGGTTTATTCAATGATGTATTGTATTGGACATATTAGTTAGTTACTTTTTCAAGTTGTTAGGTTTTCTTCATTTTGATTCCATTCCATGCATCGTCTGCGGTTTTGCTAATTGCATGTTGTTGGCGATACAAGGACAAAAAGGTGGCCGAGTGTTACTCATGGGTGAAAATTCGTCTCAGCCAACTTCCCAATTTCTCAAAAAAATTTCTCTTGCAGACCCTTGACAGTCATCCTGCTATGTGCGGTGCTTTGGTTCCATCCAAATTCAAGCCCTTTGCACTGCCAAGATTATATGTACCTGTAAACTGTTATCATGTATTGAACAAGGTTTAATTCAGTAGTATTGTATCCAGTAGAAGGATTTTATTGTTAATGACACGTGAAATGAAATTTCTGTAACCAACCATGTTCATAACGTGCATCCCCTCCCTTGTTTGTTAAAGCCTTCATGCAAAATTGTGGATGATAATTTTCATTGCAGATAAGAGGCGTCACGTGCATCCTTGCATGTTTCTTCATGAGTAGGCATGCCTATGAGCTGTTCTCGCAAGCTCCGACAACCTTTGTTGTTTCATTACATTTCACGAGTGTAAATTCTGAGGGTGGGAAAAGTTTTTTCTTGATTCAATGTTTGTGCCACCTATTAGGCAGGGTCTTATGTCATTGGAAATTGGTATTATCACTCTATGTAATTCCATTTTCTTTACAATTGGCCACGTTAGACATTTCTATTTTCTTTTTCAATTGATGATTGTGCCTTAAAATTTGGTATTGTAAAGAGCGATTGTCATTTACTTGGCCGCAACGGTAAGAATAATTTTGGAGGATACGGTACCCTTTAAAGGCTTCAGGTTATTAGTTATTGATGTCGTTGACCTCAAATGTTATCGACCATTTTGCATAGTGCGCTGCGCCGATGACTTAGCATGATTCATTATCTCCGCTGCATAAGAACGAATCATTTCACATGCTTTTTTATTTGTTCATTTTTGACTCTGAAATGACAACGAATCCAAAAAAATCAAAATCGCTGAAGAATTGACAACATAAATTGAAAAATAAAAGATCGATATCCATTCACTAATTAACTCGAAAGGGTACACCAACTTTTCCAAGCAACATATAGCGACTTCTACTAAGTACCAATTTCATGATTGGATAAAGACATGTCATCCAGTACATACAAAATGCCACAACATCCTAATCTATTTATTATTGGCCATATCCCCATTTAATTTAAAGTAGTTGTAAGCGGGGAGTGTGGAAGTTGTGCTCTAGCTTGTCGACAGGACCACTAGTTTTCACACACAAAATTTGCCATCCTACTGAAATGAAGTTAACCATACCCTAAATCGACTATATCAAAATAAACCATGATACTACTAAAGGATTTCAATGACATCAAGGGGTGTTGGCATGAAAGTCAAATATAGCCTATATCATTATGCTCTACACTTGTGTCACTGGCTTACTTGTTTATGGAGAATCACTCCTTAGTGCGAAGAAGCTTCTTCCAAGCGGCCTCTGCCTTGGAATTCACTGCAGCCCTCACTTCGTTGCATTCTAAAAGAATTATTTTCGTTGCCGTCTTCATCCTCAACTTCAATCGGTCCATCTAGCAATCATCAACGAACAATCATGAGAACATGATTCTTGCATTTATCAGACAAAAATAAATTATTTTGCATGACAAACTAACCAAAGAAGATTGGCTAGTGTGAATTTACCCTCCATTTGGAGCCAGTTCAACATCCACCGTAACAACAATAAAATCGGGAATTCATGAAGGAGGAAACAGCCCAATAACTAAACTACATTATTTAATGTGAATACTAAATTTACCAGTCCGAGTGGCAGGGGACTCTTTCGGGATACTGAACCGGTCCCATGTCGTTGGATAAGCTAAAACATGTGTAAAATTCTTCAGGTTCGTATCTAGCTTGAAAATCTAGGCTAGCATCAGCAGCTGCACGCGGGTCAAGCGTTAGATGAAGAACTTAATCATAAAGACAGTTACCACAGTGTCATGAGAAGTCTTTCATGTAGTCAAAATCCTAAATCAATTTTTCGAATACTCACAATAGTTCGCATGTTGCGTTCCCTCCGCTCTGTATGTTCAGGTGCTCTTGTTACATCTAGGCAGTACACGGCGGCATGCTTGACGTCCACAACCATCAGGTACCATGTGTATGTTGGTTTACATACTGGCATAAAAACCTGTCAGTTCTTAACATATTCAAGCCTACTTGTTGCATGCATCCATCTGTTCAGGTATCTTTTCATTATAACTTCAAATGGCCTAAGAGCAAGAACGTCATCGGCAAACAACGAAGGTGTGTACCACACATGAGGAGGCACAACGCAACAGGATCTCATAGAAGCATTCATGAACATGATGTTCATTATCTGTCCACGAAAAAAAAAGGCGTCAGGAGTTCGTCGCAGTACATTATTACGTTACTAAAGGATTCAATTTAACTGACATCCACATTCGACATGTAAACCAGTGAGAGAGAGTGGAATCCTGTTTTAGAGACCTCCAATGTCGAGAATTTGAACAACACTTCCCTGGTTGTTAACAAACACAATATCATGTATTATCGGAGTTTCCATGGAGAAATAAATCAAGTAGTCTTAAAGTAACAACAACCAGATATATGTGCTTACAAATATTGATCATTTTTTCTGTAAATGTAAGTAGCCATTTTGCATTTATCATAGGTCAGGTCCATGTGCACAGTTGGCCAAAAAACCATTTGGAACCCCTAATGAAGCAAAAAAAAATTATGCTTGCACATTAGTCAATATATAGTTATAACAAATTTATGTTATCATGATGACTACGTTAGGCACAAAGTGTTTAAATGACTTTCCAGTAGAATTAACAGAACGGAAAAATCTATTATGTTCAACATCTCATATGGTTTGAATCCAGTCCCACCATGCATAGAAGGAGGATGCATACTGGTCTAAGATGTGTTTACAATGGTTGTGGGCTGGCTACTAAAGTGCTTTTCTGCTGCGTGCATAGGCTTCAACTCAATGGGTTCCAACTTGGGATCTTCAGTGGACTGTTGCACTTCTCGGGTAAGGAGAATAGCTCACACACTTTAGTTATGCAATCAAACTGAGACAGGTTGGGAAGGTCCATGAAAACCTGCACAAATTAGCCTTATGAGTTACTCATTTATTTCAATGCCAAAGACAACCATTGAATAAATTCTAGGTGAAAAGGGTAAACCTTTTCACAAGCTACGGCAGCAAATTCATGTGTAATGGCACTAGTTATGCAGGTCCTTTTTGGCACTCCAGAGCACCAATAATGTGAAAGCGACCCCTTTAAGAATCCTAACCGGGCCTTGGCATGTTTGGATGAGAAGTTGACAGTGCCTCGTTTATGATGACATCATCGTCATAACCGAAAGAGTTCGGCACAATGATATCTAGCGATGATTTGGTAATCATCAAGCTAACCCCTTTTCATTTCTCTATCGACCTCTGAACTTCGGTACGTGACCCAAATGCATTGGTTACTACAATTCTAGTTTGATTGTGTGCTGATAACTCTGTCTCCGCAATGGTGGAACCTTGCACAGCCATCGTCGTTGTTGCCATGCATGATATAGTGCCCACCGAAGTCAAACTCCCCCTCTGGTTAGTTAGCAAGGATTGGATCTCTGTCACTAACTTTCCTGTCTGGAACATTAGCCGCTCCAGTGCTGACATGCATTCTTCCAAAGCAACTGTCCTAGCATCGATCTTCTATGGAGTTGGTGAAAAAAAAACAAAGTTTGGACATCAGTAATGAACCCAAGTCTAGATACAAAACTTTTGACATGTTTTGCATGTTAAAAGGGGATGATGAGAGATTGGCGGTGTCCTAAAACTTTTATTAAAACACAGTGGATGAAAAAAGGATCACAGCATGTGGGTCACACATGCAAGTTCACCGTATCCAGTACCAAAGATATTGCCTTTGTTCCAAGTCCAGGCACATGTCATGTGTGTGTCTTCTATGAAAAAGTAATTAATACGCCAAATTTCACACATTCCAAACTAGATAAACAGAATGGAATTAAAACGAACCTCAATCAGCTTAATTGGGAGCACTATTAAGTCGTCATGTGGGACCTTCGACTCATCCATGACATTCTCACCCGGCCTGGTTGGAGCGCTCTCCTGCATGACCAATATTTCGAAACAAAGTGTCTCCCGTCAAAGAAAAACTAATGCATGCTAGGAAAATAAACAGGGAAGAATTTCACAACAAAGACCATAAACCACTTTCCGAAAACGATAGGCGTACCACATTCATTGTTAGCTCCAAATTAAGATTTGTTGTCCCGTCATTGACTACAACACTTCCAATAGGACCCAATTCCAGAGATGGTACGACACTAGAACAAAATAAAGTTGCTTAGTCCGTGGCACGCATTGTGTTCACGGATGACAACAGGAGTATTGTCACAAGGAATTGGGGGAACGACGATAAAAAATGTTCAACAAAAAATTAATGCCATTAGAATAAGACAAACAGAGAGAAACTTACGCATCGTTAGACTCAGGATCTTGGGAGTCGTTCATGTCACGCTCAATGTCATCCATTCCTGCCATTGATTTTTTCGCGAAGGTTTACCCTTTCTAATAAATTAACAGTAGAAGGGTAAGCTTGCTTTCAGACTGTGTGTATTCCACTAGTTCACCTATGAATTGCTTTTATAGAAATCCATTTACTCATACGTGAGTGAATCTGACCTCTGATTTGACCAATTCGGGTTGGCCTACATGTTTCTCGCTTATAGGAACCTTCATATAAGTAAGAGCACAACATGGTTGTCATGTCACTGAAGAGTACATCTCTACTTTAGTCTAACTAAATGGCTTCATTAACTAAGTAAGATCAAGCAAATTGAAATCTATTCACCCCTAGCCTAATGAATGTCTGTGACAATTATAAATACGATAATCTTCAACATAATCGTTGGCGGTGTACTTTAAGCAATCATTGTTTCACATCTTTATTGGGTTTACTCAGCTGTCACAATCCCTTCTGAGAAAGTTATGTGTGGCTGTATTCTCTTATTGTATAACTGTAGACCCTACTGAGATCATTTCTTTGACAGTGGTTGCGCTAGGTTAGGACTTAGGAAAGTTAGGTTATTTAATGGGGGTGGGGTAATGGTTTTTCAAGGTGACTGGATCTAATAACAACAACCTGACCTATACTACAAATAACACACATCCTAGTTAGCCCATACACTTTTCAGCTAGTCGTTCCACACGTTAGCTAGCTTACTCTTTCATCACAGCGCCATAAAAAGGCATGAATGACCCCTACTCTCCTATAAACCCCCTGACAGGGGACAACCGCAGCATCAGGTCAACTCATATGGTACACTAAGTATTTGATGAATCACATTACATAAATCCAAATCAATCAGTACCGAATGTTTATTTAATTGTTAAATCCAACGGCCACTACAACTGGATCATTAGAGTTCCAGAAAAGTGGTCTGGATCATTTGAAAAGTTTCCTAATGTATTATTTGGATATTAGCGACCACGATAAAGGGGCTAACATACAATTTAAATAACGGGTAGTTAGAAAAAGGATAATCGTGTTAATAGTGGGTAGTTTAACTGTATACTTATGTATGCTTTCACTTATTTCAAAGGAAAAGTAAATGTGTTAACATACTTATTTTAAATGGACAGTTCATATTCTCTATTATTTAAAATGCACTGTTTGTTTTCCCTACTATTTAAAATCTTACATCTTCTCTATTATTTGAAACGTTCTATTTTTAAAATTTTGGTCCAATTTAAATTATTAATATTTTTTATTATTTTAAAAATTATATTTAATTATTTATATATACATATATCTCGTTTACACTATAAATGAGATACATGAAAAATTATCTCATTTACAATGTAAACGAGATAAGAGAGGGATAGTTATTTTAAATATTTTCAAATTATTTATTTCAGTAATTATTATAATTATTTTATTTATTAAAATAAAAAATCCTTTGAAGTTCTTTGTTGGACCGTACGGAAAAACACACCTCCAACTCCTCTACTGCCGTTGTGGACCCCGATTCCATTTTTGCTGACAAATTATCCTGTCCTTTCCCTGAGTCGGCTAACAATAATTTTTTCTTCTCCTTTTTTAGTTATTCCTTCCTCAATACCAACCTCTCCTTCTCCTTCCTTTACCTTAGGTGGAGAGTGAATAAATTAAAATGTCAACATGCAATTATGGTTCTCAATTAAGAGATTTTGAATTGAATAAATCTCAAACCTTTAATTTAAAATATGAAATTTTCTCATCTGAACTCATAGATTTTTTATTTGATAATAATAATCTAATTCCATTAAGTAATTTTTGAAAATTATTAAAAAGAAAGGGAGAGAAAGGAAAAAAATACGAATGTGTTGTAACTTATAACGCATAATACAACATACACATATCTGCATATTTGAATTTATTTATTTTTCATAGCATAAGGTTTGATTGGTGTCCACCATTGTTGGTGAGCACATGAGAAAGATGGCCATGGAGAATGAAGAAAATAAGTTCAAAACATGACGAAGGATCATTAGTGTAGAATTTAAAATTGGGGTATAATTTTAGGATTTTTTTGAAATAAATTAAAAAATATATTTATTTTCAAAAACACATTATTTGAACTTTAATTTTTCAGATACTTTTTTTTGGGATTTAGGACAAGTTCGTCGCACCTTCCGGTGAACTCTAAAATTTATATAGAGTTCGTCTGATCCTCCGGTGGACTTCATAATTTATATGAAGTTCGTCGCCCAGTTGAGTTTGCCACACTATATAAATCGTGGGGCCAATTCAGTTTGTCGCTTTCTTCCTTCCAAATCTACTTCCTTCGTCCTTCGCTGGTGATATCCAAAATTTTCTCTACGAGATTTTCTGTCTTCCAACATCCATGAAGTTCGTTATCTACTATATCATTAGATTCAGGTCAGTATATAACATGTTAGTTAGAGTTACTATTTATTATTTACATGTTAGTTAGAGTATATAACATATTAGTTAGATTTTTTATGTTATTATTTTCAAGTACAGTTACTGTTTACTGTTTATAACGTTAATTAGAGTAAGTTATTAGTTAATTGTTAATTAGTTTAGTCAGAATAGTTAGTTTAAGTTGTGAGTTAGATGATAATTAGTTGAATAATTAGTTAGATTAGATTAAAATGATACATAGTTAGTAAAATTAAGTTATCAATTAATTATTGATTAGTATGTTTATAGAGTTAGTTTAATATGTAATTAGATTAGATTAGATTAGAATGATACATAGTTAGTAAAATTAAGTTATCAGTTAATTATTTATTAGTATGTTTATAGAGTTAGTTGACAGACTCATGTAATTGGTTTACATTTTGATTAGTAAGTTTATAAACTAATCAAGATGTAAGGTAGACAATTAGTTAGTTTAAATATATCTTTTAAAAATTTAGTTAATGTGAAAGGAACTGAGTTCCGTTTTTGTTATTTTATTTTACTAGAATGTAGTTAGATGGAGCAGCAGTTATTGGGATACGAGCATACGCTTTACAGATTGAATCAGGGTGAACACATTGCCGGCATAATTGATCGAGTGGTACACCTTTATTATTCTTGTTTATTATATTGTAATAAAATGTGAATTTATAATTTTATGTGTTGACCCTTTTTTTTTACTTTTTTTTTTAGTTCGGTAGGCGCCTTAAATCTTGCGCACTAGACGGAATTCGATGAGATGCCCACCTGAGGAGATTAGGCTATATCTCAGGCGAGTTGAGTTTGAGCATGTGGCGTATATGGTAGAGTTCGAGCACGATTGGCCATTGGCGTCAGTATTGATAGAGAGGTGGAGACCTGAGTCCCACACGTTCCAATTGCCATGTAGGGAGATGACTATCACCCTGCAGGATGTGGCCTACCAATTGAGAAATCAAGATCGATGCTGATCCTATTTGTGACTGCATTGGTGGGTGGGAACAGTACCATGATGGACGGTCCATTGAGGACTTCTGCCAGCAACTACTAGGTAAACGACCCTATCCCGCCTGATGTTGTACCTCTTAACTACCAACATGACTTTTTCCTTGTTCTCAAATTGTTGTCTAATCTCGAACTCATTGCTTGGATCCTCTTCGGGGTCTCCATGGGTAAATGACCAATCCGAAGTCATTGCATCGAGATTCAACCTGTAGAAGTGATCTGGCTAGACATATGGTTGAGAAATGACAGACTGTGTCAGAGCGATTTGTGTGTCACTGTAGTAGTTCATCTCTTCTTCCTCGTCACCATCATCAAGAATTTCCGTTGGTTCATCATCAGCATCGTCTCCATCATCGGGGTTAATTTCATACGGATCCATCATCGAAACCCTGATAGTAGAATCCTCATGACTTTTAACATTATCTTCCATCATGTCAGCATTACCAAGTTCAACGTTTGAGCCCTCTTGACTTCTTTCAGGTGGCATATTTAGATCGACCATCGTCCTTCTAATATTTCGTCTAACAGCTCCACTTAATGGACTATCATCAATAGTATCCGCAAATAATTCTCGTCCGCCCAACTCAACGAGAAACACAAATAATTCCAACAGATGAACATTTGTCCATTAGTTGTGCCACAACCTTATAAGATGAACGTCATCGTCGTCATGTAACCGATACCTAATTCAAAATAACAGAAATATTTTCTCAAAACCGTGGTCTAATAAACATAATAACAATAGAACAAAGACAACTGTAACATACTTTTTATAAAACAAATTGTCATCTACTTTGGTCGGATATCTGTAATAAATTTTTTCACTCTTTTTGTGTGTTGTTGCCTAACGGAATGCAATATCAAATTCTTCAACACTATTAGACTGTTGGCTTCCGGTGTCTTGTACGTAATTATTGGTTGTCCATACTTAAAAACGATAGAACCTTCTTCATCATACACTATTTCACCATCATAATGAATGAATAACAATGATTTATTGACATTGTAGAAAAAAATGCTAAGATGAGAACCAAAGAGGACAATGAAATTATGGTTTTGAGCTCCATTCTCCAACACCCATGCTTTTATTTTGGAAACTCCACTTGAAATTCGCCGGGGGTATTATAGAGTTTGCCGAGGGTACGGCAAACTTGCCTTAAATATCAAAAGAAAAATCTATCTAAAAAATTAAAGTTCAAATAACGTATTTTTGAAAATAAATATTTTTAATTTAATTAAAAAAAACCCTTTAATTTTAATTTGATATTTTCATGAACCACTAAAACAAATTATAATAATTGGGTAAGGAATGAATAACAATCATACAAATAGAATATTTTAAATTAGCCTTTTAAACTTGTTGATATAGTTTTTTCACTATAGACAATTCCTCCATTCATAGTAATAATCTTTTTTATTATAAATCTAACTTACTAACTCCTACAGACCTAGTTAGTAGACTTTTCGTAACAAAATCACGCTTTTAAAATATAGCTAAACAAATATTTTTATAAAATTTTTATTAAGAGTAAATAGTCAAAAAGTTATTTTTAAAAAGTTATTATTTTTTAAATTATTCTTTAAAAATATTTTAATTAAATTTGTTTTTTAAAAATTTGAAATTAATTACATTAATTTTTTTTTATCATTTACTCTTTTTATTAGAGTAGGTGCCATAAAAGAAATATTAGAAAATAGAAAAATGTCTGTAAGATAATCAGAGAAAAAAAAGAAAGGGAAAGGAAAGAGAATTGAAGATATTAAAATGATGAGAAAAGATTGGTCATGGTGGAAACTAGGAAAGAAGGTCGAATTGCAAGATGGGAAGTGCACATTTCTGTCCTCTTCTCATAAATGGTCACGTTTAATGCATCTCTAAAGCAGCAAAGCTAAACAGTAAACACGAGACATAAAAAGAAGCCACGTGGCAACTATGACGCATCGCATCACAAGCTGATCACCACAAAGCTGGCCTCTTCACGAAGCAGCCCTGCACTCGGCTCTCTCTTCAATCTTCACAGGACCCTTATTAGCCTCACACGTGTCACTCTGGGGGCCCCACTTGCACTTTCCAGACACTCGATTTTGTTCTATTTTTTGCCCAAATACCAACCAATAACCCGGTTAAATACATTATCATATCATATCAACTATGAACTAAGCATTTTTGTCCATTAATTCATTAATACATCAAACTTCTATCTATATTATATCATATCTTTGCCTCTTCCTCTGAGTTGCTGCCATAAACATTATTCAATACCACCAACCAGTGCCTATCTGCCTGTGCTCATGTCTATCCCCAATTCTTAAGGTATGTATGTTGATGTTGATTCTCTTTTTGTGTCTTCATTCTGCAAGTTTCTGACTCTTTCAGTTTATTGATTTAACATGAAATGAAAACTGCTCCTTATTATTGATCATTATTTCAGTATGTAAGTCTTAAACTATTTAGCCATAAAAATTGATTCATACTGATTTTCACGCTGATTAGCCATCAAAAGAATTGTTGATTTTGTGGTGGGCTCAGTCTTTTTTTTTTTTGTAGATTTTGTTGACCTATTTTGACTGTTTTCTGCCATGATTATTTATCGTTTGAACATTCTTCTTTGAATTTCGTTTTCTGATTCAAATTTCACTAAATATAAGCGATTCTGAATTCTGAATATATATGCTGATTTGTGTTTCAGATTGAAAAAATCAAATTCACAAATTTTTCAGTTGTGACTGGCACATAGACACTGGTTGGAATGCTGAGAGATGTTCTCTGTTTCTAACCCTAACTCTGAGATCCAGAAGGTTCTGTCTTTGCTCTTGCTGAATTTGCTGATTCACTATTCATTGATGCAAAATTGGCACGCAAAATTTTTGGTATTGCCTGCTATGCTTGTACATGATTTGTGCGAAGACGGTTGAATCTTGATTCTTTCTCTATTTAAACATTTTGCATTCTCTTCGAAGTAGCAAAGGATATAGTATTTATTATCTGGCAGAGGATTTAGCATACTTCAAATTCAAGGTTCTCCAATGGATAGCTCTACAAATACCTTGATGCAAAGATATGAATTGGGAAGGCTACTAGGCCAAGGAACCTTTGGCAAGGTTTACTATGCAAGGAGCGCGATTACTAACCAGAGTGTGGCCATCAAAGTAATTGACAAAGATAAAGTTGTTAGAACCGGGCAATGCGAGCGGATTAAGAGGGAAGTAACTATTATGAGGTTGGTTCGTCATCCGTATATAATTCAGCTTCTTGAGATCATGGCCACCAAGAGCAAGATTTACTTTGTTATGGAGTATGCGAAAGGTGGCGAGCTTTTTGACCTTGTGGCCAAAGGAAAGCTCAAAGAAGAAGTTGCTTACAAGTATTTTAGGCAGCTAGTGAATGCAGTCGATTTTTGTCACAGTCGAGGTGTATACCATAGAGATATAAAGCCGGAGAATCTTCTGTTGGATGAGAATGAGAATCTTAAGGTGTCGGATTTTGGGTTAAGTGCGTTGGCCGAATCGAAAAGGAAGGACGGATTGCTGCATACAACTTGTGGAACTCCTTCCTATGTTGCCCCTGAAGTCATTAGAAGGAAAGGTTATGATGGTACAAAAGCTGATATTTGGTCTTGTGGAGTAGTTCTCTTTGTCCTGTTGGCAGGGTATCTCCCTTTTCATGATTCAAATTTGATCGAGATGTACAGAAAGATAAGCAAAGGCGAATTCATTTGTCCGAGTTGGTTCCCGAACAATGTCCGGCGGCTATTGTGCAAGATGTTGGATCCAGATCCAGAAAATAGGGCTACCATAGCTAAGATCAGGGAGTCATCTTGGTTTAGGAAAGGGCCAAATGCTAGACAGAAAAAGCTTGAAGTCGAAAACAAGTCCATCACAAATTGTGCTGATCAAAACAATGAAGGTGATAATGCAGTGGCTGAATCAAATCAAGAGCCGGCTGCTACGAGTATAAACGCCTTTGATATCATAAGCCTGTCCTCTGGCTTCAACCTTAATGGATTCTTTGAAGACAGTTTCCAGAAAAGGGAAGCAAGGTTTACTTCCAGACAGCCGGCACCCGTCATCATATCGAGGTTGGAAGAAATCGCGAAGCGGCTAAAGATGAAGATAAAGAAGAAGGCTGCTGGTTTGTTGAAATTAGAGGGACTCAAAGAAGGTAGGAAGGGGAATCTATCACTGGATGCTGAGATCTTTGAGGTTACTCCATATTTCCATTTGGTGGAAGTGAAAAAATCCAATGGGGACACAATGGAATATCAAGAAATTATGGATAAGGATATAAGGCCTGCCCTTAAGGACATTGTTTGGGTTTGGCAAGGTGAAAATCAACAAGAGCAATCACAACAGTCGGCACAACTGATACATGAGAACGACGAGCAGTAAGAAGGCGCGACCGCGGCCAAGGGTGCAAAGCTCTCACCCTTGGCCCCTGCCTGATAGGATCCGAGGAGCAGAGTATATGTACAAAGTTTGAACTAGTGAGCTCATGGCTATAATACAATAACTCCATCATTATTCTAAGACCTGCCTTCTACCTGTAGCAAGGAACTCAGTCATAAAATGATTCTCAATTTTCAATATATCATGCTGCTTGTTCTCATGTGTCTCGAAGTCTGTTTGGGAAGAGTTATATTTCTCGGTCTTGCTATCTGATATCTTCTGTTATTTTATTCAAGGTTTGTTTCGAAGGAATTAAATATTATTATATAAATAACTGACCTTAATCGTGTTCTTTCCAATTTCAAGCCTCTTTCAGATGCAAGTCATTAATAGATAGATCTTCATGGAAATCAATTCTAAAATTCCAGATTAAAGGGCTCTTGGTTATGGCTCTATATCTCTGATTTAATGCTACTTGAACGCGGACTTATGTTCAAATGGAAAACGTAAGAGATAACTGCTAAACTGTATTCTAGGTTTTTCTTGAAGTGTGTTATAACAAAAATAGTTGTAGCAACTTTTCTACTTGTAAGGAATGGTGATATGATTAGGAACATTTGCAAGTTTTACATGATATATTAGCTAAAGAGTAGATAAAAGTGATGCAATCATGATGAGAGTAAAGTTGATATAAACAACCTCCTCTTTTCTTGATCACATTGCATTCCCTTTTTACATTTTCACCGCCAAGCCATTTCTAGAAAGAGAAAAGCTAAAATCAAAATCTTTGTAAAATGTACATTTCATTCCAAATACACAACTGATGAGAAATAGAACCAATCATCAAGGAAATATAAAACGATGGAAAATTTTCAAAATATATAACAAAGATAGCAGTGTAACAATATTGCTTCTCTAGTTTATTTTCAGTTTTACAGAGATAAATAGGTTCAAATTCCATTTCCCTGGTGAAGGTTTATATAGAAAATGCAAATCCGAAAGATAGAAAGAAACAAGTTAACAGGAAAACTATATTCCAAAGAGATTTTTAGTACCTGCTTCTAATTCGGGAAAAAAATTGTCATTTATCAAAAACAATTTGACCAAGTTTTTGATGATGATCTTTAGTTCTTTACATGCTTTGCTTATCAATATCTCATTTGAAAGTTATGTTTGGAAAACCAAGTTGTTCTCCCCTAACTCTGCACTGCTACAGTACCATCATGAACAAAAATAATAAATACCTAATTTACCATCACAAGCCACACTAAAATCTTAAACCCTATTCATATTCATATAATCTAGACTATATAATTCAATATCACACCTTTCACAAACCAATCAAATTGGACACTTTTCTTATCTATTTATAAAACAGTAATGCTGAGTATTTTATAACTTTACTCTTTAAATTGAACACTTTTCTTGTCTCCATTCTTCTTCAAAATTTCAACTCAGAAACACACCATAACTTAATTCCTTAACCAATTTACTGGAAACAATTTCATTGAATATGATTAAGGCATCAAATCAGACCATTCATATAGCATATACAACTTGATATGAAATTGTTAACAATAGCAGAACCCTATTACATACAAATCCAAATGAAGGTGAAGAACATAAGAGGCATCAGGAGGATTGAGTTGAAGAGACCAAGTGCCTGTGCCTCCAAAGGTAACGACCACTAGCCATGTCAACCAAAGTCCAGAACCCTGAATTTATAGCGCTTCCAATCTGATAATAACAAACAAAACGTTATAACAATTAATCTCAAAAGGGCAAAGTACATCTTTTGTTCAAAGCCCTAAATTTTAATTTGTTTTAATTTTGTCTTAAAAATTTGCGATTTATATCAAATGTATCACCGGACCTAAATTTTTAAGAAGTTTAGAAGCAATTTAGCAATAATTTCACAAGGATAATTTTTAACTCAAGCAAGGCAGACACAAAATTTTGTTATTTGTTCCTAATTGTCAAGCATTACTGCTAAATTAGGTCTAAATTATTTTAAAAATTTTGACAAATTTTGAGAGACAATATACTTTAGCCATCTCAAAATTATTGGAACTATAAATAGAAGAGTAATGTTTAGAAGTGAAACTAACCTTGGAAGAAGAAGAGTTAGAAGAGTGTGAATTTTGTGTTGAAGAATCATCATCATCATCATGATTGTCCAATTGTGAAGGCTGAGATCTAATGTTTCTGAGGAGGAAGAAGCCGGCAAGAGTGGCGGATAAGAATATCAGAATCACCCTCAAAGGACACATTCTCTCTCTCTCTCTCTCTCTCTCTCTCTCTCTCTCTCTCTCTCTCTGTGATGCTTACTCTTATTGCAATCAAGCTTAGAATAATGGAAGTAGATGGAGTAGTTGTGGACCATGTAATTAAATATTAAATAATAATATAATAGTATAAGTCCAAAAGAAATAAAACCATGTGGTTGGTCATTGCTGCTTTCGTCTGCGTCAACTATCAACAACTGTACACTTAAACTTGCTACAAATACTTTACTTTCATTTATTAGTAATACAAATTTTCAATAATCAATTTTAATGAAACATTCTTTTTACGATGTTATTAAATTAAAAAAAATTTAGCTGGTTATAAGAAATGTGACGTTTTGTAATTTGAACAAATTTTTTCTCGACACTTTATATGTTACCTTTGATTATTGGCATGAAATTTTGTAAAGAACAAGACATTATATTATATATTTATATATTTGGTAAAAATACGATTTGTCTATCTAGAAATACTTTTCAGTTTTACACATTAGTCTTTCAAATATTTTGATAACTTAATTACTCGTTTAATTATTAGTAAGAATACTTACTTTAATATTGTAAACATGCATATTAGTCCTCATAAAATAATAGGTATGTGATGCTGTGATGATCGACTCATCACACATGATGGAACTTTCAATGTTAATGGAACTTATTTACTGAACAATAAGATATTAAGAGATAAGTTTAGTTTTAACTTTTCTTAAAAGGAGGACGGCCACATTAAAGTGTTGTTCAAGGATTAGGCACATCCTACCAATTAGTAGTCACTACTAAATAAATAGTAATATTTAAAGGGAAAATGTATTTATTATTATTAACATGACACATTCAGCCATTCAGGCATGTTATATAAAAAGTAAACTAAGTGCGTGCGAATGTCAAAGCATGCGATACATGTATGTGTATTAAAGTCAGCTAAATACGCAAATGTGCAGTTATTGGTTGTTTTCCAATTTTGACTTATAATATTTTTATCAACTTTATTAGGTAATTAACTATGAAGTTAATCAACTATAGTCGATTAGTACAAAAAAATCTATTAAGAAAAAAATTGAATCCGACATTATTTATTTATTTATTTATTTTTGAGAGAATGTGAATTTAAATTATTATAAAAATGATTTAAAATCAAATAAAAAAATAAAATATTATTATAAAACGAATGTCTAAAATCTAATTAAAAAATATTTGAAATGTAATAAAAAGAAATATAAAAAATCTAATAAAAAAAGAGATATCTAAAATTATTTTAAAAAATTTAAAATGTGACAAAACGATACATCCAAAAATATTAGGAAAAAAACATTCAAAAGCTAAAAAAGGAAAAATCCAAAATTATTAAAAAAATTACTTAAAACCTTAAAAAAAACTATTCAAACCATAAGAAAAAAAAACATCTAAAACACGTAAAAAAAAACGTATTCGAAACCTAAAAAAAAAGAATCATTTAAAATTAGTGAATGTTAGGAGAATCAAAATTAGTTAGAAAAAATTTTCTTAATAAAAGTCTGTTACAAGTTTGTTAGAAGATTATTCATTCAGTTAGAGTTGGTGTTAAATTCTGCAGCATCAATATATATACTTGTATTTTTATTACTAAAAGCAATAATACAGAATATTCATTTTCTCATTCTCTACTCTCTACATTCTACTTCTTCTTTCTTTCAATTTTTCTCTATCATCTTCAATATTCAAACATGGTATCAAGAGCTCAATTGATCTATGACTGACCATAATTTCTCAAGCTCCTCAAGTTCTGCTAATATCACACCAGAAGATTTTCCAAAACTGGTACAAGACTCACCCACCATTCTCAATACAGCTGCACACAAATCTTTTTCAGTACCTCTTGCTAAAAAACTCAATGACAGCGATTTCTTGACATGGAGTCATCTTACTACACTCATTATCTGCGACTAAGAACTGCAAGAACATCTAAAAAAAGAAAAGATCCCAAGAGATATGATTCCTTTGAAGATGAAGCTAACAAGTCAGAATAAAAAACCTACAAGCAATGGCGTACAGATGATTATAATGTTACTTCTTGATTATTTGCTTCCATGGATTCTTCTTTTCAGCATCGTGTAATTGGGTGTCATTTTACTCATGAAATTTGGATACAAATGGATACAAATTTTATGTATCATTTATAGATGTTTTCTTTAGGCATACTAGTATGTACTTACGTACACATATATCTCAATTTTTCAGGTATTTAAACAATAGAAAAGCTTCATAGAAAAACAAACTAGCTATTCCATTGAAGCACTTCAGACTGATAATGAAAGAGAGTATTTCTCTAACGAATTTAAACAATTTCTTCATCAAGAAGGCATTCTGCATTGATTATCATGCTCTTATACACTACAACAAAAATGGTTTAGCCGAAAGAAAGCATAGACATATCATTGAGACTGGCTTAGCATTGCTAGCCACAGCCTCTCTGCCTTTGTCTTTTTGGGATAAAGCATTTTTAACATCTGTTTTTCTCATCAATAGAATGCCATCTGCTGTCATTTCTCATCTTTCTCCACATGAACTTATCTTTAATGAAGTCTCAGATTATGTTTTTTTCAAAATATTTGGGTGCTTGTGTTTTTCATATTTAGGATCTTATAATACTCACAAATTGGAGTTCAGGTCTAATCGTTGCATATTTCTTGGTTATGCTACTAATAAAAAAGGTTATAAGTGTATGTCATAGAATGGTAAGCTTTATGTCTCTAGAGATGCTATCTTTGACGAGACAAAATTTTCAAGTTCTAAATTTTTTCAACTATACTTCTCCTGTATCTGCATCTTCTTCTGATTTTGCTAATATACTGCTACCTTTAATTCTTATTATTCCATCCTCTTCTGTCAATCCTAATTTTATTTCAACTAATCTTGACTCTTCTAATCAAACTTCTTCTCAACATCATAGTACTAAAGACACTTCTAATCCATATCCTCATCTTATCACCTCCAATTCTAATTCTAGTTCTAATTCTAATAATAAGAGTAACACCTCACCTGATCCTATTTCTATATCATCACTTAATACTACAACATCAGTTATTAATAACCATTTTATGCTAACATGTTCCAAAACAAGTAACTTGAAACCGAAGATATTATCTGCATTAGTTTCTTCAACTCAGATTGACCCTACAACAATTCTCCCTAAATTCATTAAGACTTCTCTTCACATTCTTCAGTGGAAGGAGGCTATGTTTCTTGAATATAGGGCCCTTGTTTATCACCAGACTTGGACTCTTGTTCCACCTCCTTCCAATGAGAAAGTGATTAGCTGTAAGTGGGTATTTGCACTCAAGAAAAACTTTAAAAGAGAGATTGTTAGGCATTAAGTTTGTCTTGTTGCTAAAAGGTTCAATCAAGCACCAGGTATTGACTTTGATCAAGTATTTTCACCTATCATCAAGCCTGTTACAGTTCGGATAGTGTTGACTATTGCTCTTTTTAAAGGATGGAAAATTAAACAATTCGATTTTCACAATATCTTTCTAAATAGACAATTATAAGAAATAATATATATGATTCAACCTGCAAGATTTCAATACACAAATCCTTATTTGATCTGCAAACTGAATAAAACTATATATGGTCTCAAACAAGCTCCAAGAACTTGGTATTTAACACTTACGGTCACTTTACAAAAATTTGGTTTTACTTGTACTCGAAGTGATTCTTCATTATTTCTGAAAATAACAACTACTTCTCTCACTTACATTCTCATATATGTTGATGATATGTTAGTAACGGGTAATGATGATATTGAAATTGCTTCTACAATTACACAGTTATATAGGAGATTTGAATTACTTTCTTGGTATCTAGGTTGTTCATCATTCTTCTTCTCCGATTTCTCTTAATCAATCTAAATATATTGGTGAGTTATTAAATAAGGCAGGTATGCAACACTCAAAAGAAGCCATTACTCTTATGGTAAGTTCAATTAAGCTTCAATCCAACCGCAACTCAGCTTTTGAAGATCCAACTTAATTTAGGTCCATTATTGAAAGGCTGCAATATGTAACTATTATTAGACCAGACATTATATATTCAGTCAATAAATTGAGTTAATACATAGCTTCACCACAACAAGATCACTGAAATACAATAAAAAGGGTACTAAGGTACATAGCAGGTAGTATCAATATAAGCCTCTATTTTCACAAATATTTTGATTTACAATTAACTGCTTTTGCATACTCAGACTGGGCACCCGACTTAGATGATAAGAAGTCTACTTCTGGTTTTTGTATCTTGAAAATGTAGCAAACAACCTATAATTAACTGAAATGAGTCTTAGCTGCTGTGTTTGCAGAGCTTACTTGGATTCAAACACTCTTAACTGAAATGAGACAACCTTGCAAAAATTCCCCTATTGTGTATTGTCACAATATGTCAGCGATTCTCCTTGCCTACAATCCGATATTATATCATCGAATTAAACATTTTGAAATTGATCTATATTTTGTTAAAGACAAAGTCACCAAGGGGCTGGTCACAGTCACTCACATTTTAGGCACTAACAAGTTACAAATGTCTTCACCAAACCAGTATCTTCTGCAGTGTTTGGCAAGTTTCTGAGTAAACTCAGGTTGGCAATAAAGTCAACATGAATTTAAAGGGGGATGTTAGGAAAATGAAAATCAATTAGACAATTTTTTCTTAATAGAAGTCAGTTACAACTTACAAGTTTGTTAGAAGATTATTCATTCAGTTAGAGTTAGTGTTAAACTCTATAGCACCAATATATATATATACTTGTATTTTTGTTACCAAAAACAATAGTATAGAATATTTATTTTCTCATTCTCTACTCTCTGCGTTCTACTTTTTCTTTCTTTCTTTCAACTTCTCTCTATCATCTTTAATATTCAAACAGTTAAAAGATCCAAAATCTAGAAGAAGCGCGGTACAAATATTATGGGATGTATTTTTAAAATTTAAAAAGTTAGTTCAAGTTGGTTGCATACACTTTTAGTTACCTATATTTTTTTTACGATAATAATAATTTAAAATTATTTTATTAATTTACATTCATAATTATATATATATTTTTTAATTTTAAAATTATATATTTATTATATCTACAATTATTTAATTATTTCAATAATAATTATAAAAATATAAAATAAAAAAATTTTAAACTATTTTAAATTGATTTCCTATTATCTCTAATGCCATGGAATGTAGAACATACCAAGACATTCATAGCACTATATCACGGTCTTGGACACACTCCAATGCTATCATGCCGGCACTCGAACTTACTCAATCTCTTGAACTAAGACCAAGTCAGCCTAACTCTCAAAACTTACCAAGAAAGTCAAGAACACAAGAGAAAGAAAGTTTTGCTGGAAAGAACACTTTATTGCTCAAGTATTTGTTATAAATCACTCACACATGACTCACACTAACTCTCACCTCCTATTTATAGCCATCCACCTCCTCAATGGATGGTTAGGATTAAATCTAATCAACAGTCTAGATTAATCATCTAGAACCTTCATTACAAATATCTATCATACTACAACTTTCTAAACACTTCTAGATTATTCCATACTACTATTCATACTTTTACATACATCTACACTATCTAGAATACTCTGTAACCTTCCAAAGTCTTTTAGAACCTTCTAGGGTATTTCGGGATCTTCTAAGACATTCTAGAATATTCCGGAACCATCTAGAGCATTCTCAAATACTCTAAAAAACTATACAAATACTGTTAAATTTAACTTTCTAAAATTTATCGTGATATTCTCCCCCACCTATTGCGCAGATGTCCTCGTCGTGTTCTGTTCATGATAGCGCTCTAGGTGTTCTTGGAATTACCACAGATCTTCACGATCTTCCCAGCTAGCTTCGGTTATCGGGAGTGCTTTCCACTTGATCAAGTATTGGATACTTGGTAGAACTCCTCTTTGTCTTACGATGCGATTAGCTAAGATCTCTTCGATTTCTTTATCAAAGGATCTAATTACCACGGGCGGAGCACAACTCGAGTCACCTCTACTCGGTTCATCTTGGTCTTCAAGATATAGTTTAAGCATACTCACATGGAAAACCGGGTGGATCTTCATAGAGGGAGGGAGTTGTACGTTGTAAGCAACCTCCCCAACACGTCCATTGATCTGAAATGGCCCTTCGTATTTACGGATTAAACCCTTATGGACCTTGCAAAAGGCTTTGAATTGTTGTGGAAGAAGTTTGATCATTACCTTGTCTCCCACTTGATAGCTTGCATGCCTCCTCTTCTTATCTGCCCATTTCTTCATCCTCTTGGCAGCTTTGTCGAGGTAAGAACGAGTGACATCTGCTTGTTCTTCCCATGACTTAATCATATGATAAGCTTCAGGGCTCTTCTCTGAGTAAGAGGAAGAAAGAGAGTGTAGTGTAAGCGGCTGTTGTCCAGTCACAATCTCGAATGGACTCTTTCCTGTGGACTCGCTCCTTTGCAAATTGTATGAGAACTGAGCAATGTCGATGAGTTTTGTCCAGTCCTTCTGATTAGCATTTACAATATGCCTCAAGTAACACTCAGGTAAGGCATTCACTCTCATTCTGCCCATTGGTTTGAGGATGGAAGCTTGTTGAAAAATGAAGCTCTGACCCAAGGAGTTTGAATAGCTCTGTCCATAGTCGTCCTGTGAAACATTGATCTCAATCACTAATGATGCTCTTAGGCAATCCCCAGTACTTCACCACATTCTTGAAGAATAGTCATGCTGCTTCCTCTGCAGTGCAGTCAGTAGGGGCAGGTACAAAGGTAGCATACTTCAAAAATCGATCCACTACCACAAGAATAGATCCAAATCCCTCAGACTTTGGTAAGGCAGAGATAAAATCTAGAGAAACACTTTCCCACGGTCGTTCTGATGGAGGTAGAGGTTCCAACAACCCACTTGGTGTCTTGTTTTCAATCTTATCTTGTTGGCACACAATCCAAGTCTTCACATAGCTCTCCACTTCATCTCTCATTTGAGGCCAATAATAAGAAGATTCAATGAGTGCCAAGATCCTTCGCTGACCTTGATGACCAGCCCACTTGGTGTAGTGGTATTCTCTCACTAATTTTCTTCTTAGATTTTCCCATTTAAGGGGCGTATAGTCTTCTCCCTTTAGTGTAGAGAAGGTCATTTTCTAGCTAAAATCGTTTGGTCTTACCTTCTTGAGCCAACTCTACCAACTTATTGGCTAATGGATCATGATGCAACCCTTCCTTGATGGTATGCACAATATCTTCTTCGACCATGGAAATGGTTGTCATCTTGTATGGTGCTGAGATAGGTGGTTTTGCTCCTAACTCTAATTCAATCTTGTGATCCACCTTACTCCTAAGTGGTAGTTGTTTTGGCAACTCGGGAGGCATCACATCCTTATTTTCTTCAAAGACTTCCTTGATTTTAGGGAGAACAGCTTCTCTTTCAGATGTTGACTCTTTTTGTAGTAGAGGTAAAGACGTCATCTCCCCCTTCTTGAAACCTTTCTTGAGTTGCATGGTCGAAAGCATCGAGATTCCTCCAGCTCTTGAGATTGTAGGGACCATGCATGGAGACCCTTTCTCCATGATGCATACTATGTTGTAGTATTGTATAGGTATTATATTTGCCTTCCTTTACAAATTGAGCCCGATGACTATTTTAAAATCGTCCATGGGTGCTATTGAGAAATCCACAAGACCCTTCCAAGAACCAAGAGTCATCTCAACCCCTTTTGCTACTCCCTTAAGGGGTTCACCGTTGGTATTCATGGATTTGAACCAGCCATTCTTTTCGGTGATCTTCAACCCAAGCCTCCTTGCTTCATCAGGTATGATGAAGTTGTGTGTAGCACCAGTGTCGATCATAGCCATGACGGATTTTTCATTGATAAAGGCTTTGACATACATCAAGCCTTTTTTTTTTTGCGGTGCTTGCCTCTTTGCCTTTCACAGCATTCATGAGTTGTATAGATCCAACACATATGAAGCATCCTCCTTTAGGCACGAAAGTTTTCTTCTTTTCTTTATACTCTTTCTTTGAAGAGTATTTCCCTTCCCTCTTGGTTGAGAAATTCTTCCCTTTGTCTCCCCCACCTTTAATAGAACTAGGCTTGGAGGAAGACTTGGATTTAGAGTCTCCCCTATGATACTCAGTGAGTGATTTGGCCACTACGATGGTCTCATCGATATCCTTAACATTCCTTCTTTATAGTTCTTGCTTTGCCCAAGGTTGGAGTCCATCAATGAAGAAGAACAATGCATCTTCTGATGCTAAGTTGGGGATTTGAAGCGTGATAGTAGTGAACTCCTTTACATAGTCACTAATGATACTCTTGTGTTTCAACTCCCTCAACTTCTTTCTTGCTTCATAGACCACATTCTCAGGGAAGAATTGTCTTTTCAACTCCCTTTTAAAATCTTCCCACATGTCTATGTTGCAAGTACCCTTCTCCATATCTACGCATTTTCTTCTCCACCACAAAGTAGCATTATCAGAAAGGTAGAGAGCTGCAGTGCGTGCCTTTATTGCTTCTTCGACCACCCCTTGACCTTCAAAGTACCTCTCCATTTGTCATAGGAAGTTCTCCACCTTTCGAGGGTCCCTCACGCCCTTGAACTTTTTTGGATTTGGAAGATCAATCTTTGTCGTCTCCTTTATAATGGTTGGTCGAGATTTTGTCCTCGGACTAAACTCGAACTTCCTCAAATAGTTTCAAGGATTTCTCAAGTTTCTCTTCGATTTGGAGCATGCTTTCTTTGAAAGCATCTAGTTCTCCTAACATGGGAGCCTCGAGGGTTTTCTTATCATGTTCTATCCTTTGGAAATGCTCATCCATAGAGGATAGAATATTCTCTAACATAGAAACTCTTTCTTCTAAGAAGTTAGAGTCCTTACCTTTATGCTCACTTGAAGAACAGGAATTCTTGCCTCCCTGTTAACCTTCCTTTGCATCTATTAGTAGCTCACAAATCCTTTAGAGTGAGCATTTGGCACCATCTCATGAATGTTAATTCTACCACTGATAAAATTCTTCTTGTTCTTAACCCCCTAAAAAGTCTAAATTGCTACGAAGTAAATAGAGACACATGCCTCTTTTTTGCTATTTTAGGAGTTTAAAAGCATACAAGGATTCAAAGTATGTTCTAATGTCACCCAACAACATCCAATTTAGACCCCAATCATCAAGAATCTTACCCCAACTCAAACAGCATAAAGGTATCAAATTGATTGTGATTTTTTTTCAATATTAACATTATACAACTTGCAATCCAAAGTGATCAAGAAGAGAATAAAAACCTTTCTTCACATCTATTAAAGAGAGAAAAAAGAAGGAGAAATGCAGAGAGAGAGAGAGAGAGAAATTAGAATTTGAGTAAAGTATCATTTTTGTCCCCAACGTTTGGGGTAAATCCTATTTGTGTCCCTAATGTTTAAATCGTTTTATTTGTATCTCTAACGTTTGTACAAGTGATTCAATGTTATCCTGCCGTCAATTACACATGATGAACGCTTTAGTTTGAGTTTTAAAAATATTTTCTTGAAGTTAGAATACAAATGTCTGGGATAGAATCGATGATCCACTCCGAAAAATAACTCATCAAAAGATGAAACTAATTCCTACAACATTGCATAATTCACTTTTCTAAGGACATAATTGAATCTAAACACAAATAGTGGGTATAATATTAAAATCGAACACATCCAAGTGAGACCTAATTGAGAATGAATACATCAAAGTGAGAATAATTGAAAAATATAATCTGATTTGTTAGTATAATTGATAGTAGGATAACATTGAATCACTTTTATAAACGTTAGGGATACAAATAGGACTATTTAAACGTTAGGGACACAAATAGGACTTACCCCAAACATTGGGGACAAAAACGATACTTTATTCTTAGAATTTTTATTTATCTTACTTGAAATTTTCAACTTGTAAGTATTAAAAAAATTAAGATTGTCATCTATTTGTAGCCATATAATCAACTTCGTTAGCCACGTAAGCATTTTCTGTTAACCGAACGTGATCAATTAACGTTAGGTTTTTTTTGTCAAATTTTTAAATTTTAAGAATTTTTTTTGTCGATAACATCTTTTAAAAAAATTTTTTGTCAGCACTTGAATCTTTTAAGTATTGAATTGGTAATTAACTCATTTTTAAAAAAGTAAAACGATGCTGTTTTAGAGCACCATATCAGATTGGACACACCCTTTAAAAATTATTTCTCACTGATTTTTTGTCAATCAATTTTTGTCACAACCGAACTAACTAGAGAATTGGTTCTTGATTAATTTGATTAAACTCATCGGTCTGATTCGATTTTCAAAAACATAAATAAAATGCTAGATTATGATTGGACATAATTTTTTATTTGAGAAAGAATAAATAATTATTTTTTAGTTAGTTAATGTTAACCGATTTTAGTGTTTAAATTTATAACTTAGAATTTAAGATTAAAGGTTTATGGGCTCAGGATTCGGTGGTCCCAGAACGTTTTCGACCACCCCTTGACCTTTAAAGTACCTCTCCATTTGTCATAGGAAGTTCTCCACCTTTCGAGGGTCCCTCACGCCCTTGAACTTTTTTGGATTTGGAAGATCAATCTTTGTCGTCTCCTTTATAATGGTTGGTCGAGATTTTGTCCTCGGACTAAACTCGAACTTCCTCAAATAGTTTCAAGGATTTCTCAAGTTTCTCTTCGATTTGGAGCATGCTTTCTTTGAAAGCATCTAGTTCTCCTAACATGGGAGCCTCGAGGGTTTTCTTATCATGTTCTATCCTTTGGAAATGCTCATCCATAGAGGATAGAATATTCTCTAACATAGAAACTCTTTCTTCTAAGAAGTTAGAGTCCTTACCTTTATGCTCACTTGAAGAACAGGAATTCTTGCCTCCCTGTTAACCTTCCTTTGCATCTATTAGTAGCTCACAAATCCTTTAGAGTGAGCATTTGGCACCATCTCATGAATGTTAATTCTACCACTGATAAAATTCTTCTTGTTCTTAACCCCCTAAAAAGTCTAAATTGCTACGAAGTAAATAGAGACACATGCCTCTTTTTTGCTATTTTAGGAGTTTAAAAGCATACAAGGATTCAAAGTATGTTCTAATGTCACCCAACAACATCCAATTTAGACCCCAATCATCAAGAATCTTACCCCAACTCAAACAGCATAAAGGTATCAAATTGATTGTGATTTTTTTTCAATATTAACATTATACAACTTGCAATCCAAAGTGATCAAGAAGAGAATAAAAACCTTTCTTCACATCTATTAAAGAGAGAAAAAAGAAGGAGAAATGCAGAGAGAGAGAGAGAGAGAAATTAGAATTTGAGTAAAGTATCATTTTTGTCCCCAACGTTTGGGGTAAATCCTATTTGTGTCCCTAATGTTTAAATCGTTCTATTTGTATCTCTAACGTTTGTACAAGTGATTCAATGTTATCCTGCCGTCAATTACACATGATGAACGCTTTAGTTTGAGTTTTAAAAATCTTTTCTTGAAGTTAGAATACAAATGTCTGGGATAGAATCGATGATCCACTCCGAAAAATAACTCATCAAAAGATGAAACTAATTCCTACAACATTGCATAATTCACTTTTCTAAGGACATAATTGAATCTAAACACAAATAGTGGGTATAATATTAAAATCGAACACATCCAAGTGAGACCTAATTGAGAATGAATACATCAAAGTGAGAATAATTGAAAAATATAATCTGATTTGTTAGTATAATTGATAGTAGGATAACATTGAATCACTTTTATAAACGTTAGGGATACAAATAGGACTATTTAAACGTTAGGGACACAAATAGGACTTACCCCAAACATTGGGGACAAAAACGATACTTTATTCTTAGAATTTTTATTTATCTTACTTGAAATTTTCAACTTGTAAGTATTAAAAAAATTAAGATTGTCATCTATTTGTAGCCATATAATCAACTTCGTTAGCCACGTAAGCATTTTCTGTTAACCGAA
>NC_029778.3:18271272-18273807 GCF_000817695.3 Arachis duranensis | reverse complement strand
AAAACTAAAAGGAAGAAACTTATGTTTTTGAGTAATTTGTAACTTCAACCACCTAAAATATGCTTATATGAATCACGTAATTTTCTTCTAAGTTGTCCTCAAGTATGTGAGCAGCTGTGAAAGAAGTACAATCACAAATTGAAGACCGAGGACTACGGCTCAGGATTCGGTGGTCCTAGAATCTTTGGACCACTTAATGGTCCCATTAGAAAATATGTTTTTAGAGTTTTTTTAACAACTGCTACATAGTCCTTTAACAAATTTTATTTACAAATTGAACCCGTATAGTTTATTTAATTATAAAAACAATTTTTTATTTTATAAATAATTATTTTATCATAAATCTATCATGTTTATTAACAATCAAGAACAAAGACAATAACGAATTAGATCTTCCATTGATCCTAATAAATTTTTTTGCTATTCCAATCGATTAAAAGATTAAATTTGATTCTTCACGTTCTCCAGGAATTGTAAAATCATGTTTCCTTGAAAACCAATCGATTGGAATATCGAACCAATCGATTGAATTATATCGCAATCGATTGGATTTCAGTTTACCACTAAACAATCGATTGAAAATTGCCAAAAGCATAGTTTTCGCATAAATCAATCGATTGGTCATACGACCCAATCGATTGAACAATGAATAAAAATTGGATTTTTGTAATTCAATCGATTGTTTAGAATTTACAATCGATTGAAAATTGCCAAAAGCATAGTTTTTGCATAAATCAATCGAATGGTCATGTTAACCAATCGATTGAACGATGAATCAAATGTGAATTTTATGTAATTCAATCGATTGTTTAGAATTTTCAATCGATTGAATTCTTCAAAACAATCGATTGGTCTCACTATTCAATCGATTGGCTTTGCACGTGACTTCTAATTCAATCGATTGGTTTAAAAATTCAATCGATTGGGAGGTGATCTAAATGTGTTTTTTTTTTACTTTCAATCAATTGGTATTGTAATCCAATCGATTGAAATTTCAAATTCGCAATATATTAAACCCAAACCAGAGGTATTCATTCTTCTGTAACGTTTTAAAACCTTCTTCTCTCATCGAACCCAGAACCCCCATTGCTCTGTTCTATCATCGAACCCAGAACCCCCATTTTTGCACCGCTCTCTTCTCTCATCGAACCCAGAAAGCTTCTTCTTCTTCTCTCTTCTTCTTCTCTAATCTCACCAACATCCACTCCGTCTTACATACTTATTATTAATCCTCATCCAATTCCTTACAAAACCCACCAAATCAATATCCCCAAAATGGCCAGAACTAAGAACACCAAAAGAGCCAGGGTTGAGGGAGAAAGCTCTGCTTCCACCAGACTGGTTGCTTCATCGCATTACATGGCAAGGTGGCTGTCGTCTCGAAGGGCACTGAAAAACTATGTGGAGAAGTTCGAGTCAAGGCCAATTATTCCTCCCAAGTACATAACAACCGAGTTCATTCATGGTAGACAATATAACTTGGTCTGGAATGCTTTACAAACACAGCACTTAACTGATTTTGTACAAAGTAGGATTGATTATTACCCGAACTTGGTTAGGGCTGTTTATTGTACTTTAAATTATGTTGTTCTTGAACCTGATGAAGGGGGTGAGGAAGTAATGCCGCTGATTGAGTTTGATTTAGGGTCACAGCATTATAGAGTTACTTTGCAAGAACTAGCTGAACAATGGAATTTAGTTTATCGTGGGGCAAAATTTACTGGAGGTATTGGGGTAGATGAGGAATGGGGTGAATATAATAGGTTGGTTGGTTTGCAGAGTCTACATTATGAGAATCCACAAATGGATGCTAGAGGTAATATAAGTTGCAGTGGGTTGGGTAATGAGCAGCGTATATTGATGTATTTGTTTTCATACATGTTGATTCCAAGAAAACATAATCATGGAATCTTGTTTAACGAAGATATTCTAGTGCTTTGGGCTATGATGAGCGGATAATTTGTACGCTTTTTGGCACTGTTTTTAGTATGTTTTTAGTATGATCTAGTTGGTTTTTAGTATATTTCTATTAGTTTTTAGTTAAAATTCACTTTTCTGGACTTTACTATGAGTTTGTGTGTTTTTCTGTGATTTCAGGTATTTTCTGGCTGAAATTGAGGGACCTGAGCAAAAATCTGATTCAGAGACTGAAAAGGACTGCAGATGCTGTTGGATTCTGACCTCCCTGCACTCGAAGTGTATTTTCTGAAGCTACAGAAGCCCAATTGGCGCGCTCTCAACGGCGTTGGAAAGTAGACATCCTGGGCTTTCCAGCAATATATGATAGTCCATACTTTGCCCAAGATTTGATGGCCCAAATCGGCGTTCAAAGTCACCCTCAGAATTTCCAGCGTTAAACGCCGGAACTGGCATAAAAATTGGAGTTAAACGCCCAAACTAGCACCAAAGCTGGCGTTTAACTCCAGAAAGAGTCTCTACACGAAAATACTTCAATGCTCAGCCCAAGCACACACCAAGTGGGTCCGGAAGTGGATTTTTATGTCATTTACTCATTTCTGTATACCCTAGGTTACT
>NC_029778.3:18270970-18271127 GCF_000817695.3 Arachis duranensis | reverse complement strand
GGATTAATGCAATTACTACTGTTTTTCATTCAATTATGCTTGCTTCCATTCTAAGATATTACTTGTTCTTAAACTGGATGAATGTGATGATCCGTGACACTCATCATCATTCTCAACTATGAACGTGTGCCTGACAACCGCCTCCGTTCTACCTTAG
>NC_029778.3:18269579-18270717 GCF_000817695.3 Arachis duranensis | reverse complement strand
AAAGTGTGATTGCAATTTCGTGCACCAAGTTTTTGGCGCCGTTGCCGGGGATTGTTCGAGTTTGGACAACTGACGGTTTATCTTGTTGCTTAGATTAGGACTGTTTTATTTTTGTTGGTTTAGAGTCTTTTATTTGAGTTTAGTTTTATATTTTAAGTTTGGTGTCTTCTTTGTGTTTTCCTTTAAGTTTTCGAAAATTTGTGTTTGATTTTCTAAAAATTTTAAGTTTGGTGTTTTTTGTGCTTTTATTCACTTAAAAATTTTTCAAAAATTTGTTCTTGGTGTTCATCTTGATCTTCAAAGTGTTCTTGGTGTTCATCTTGACATTCAAAGTTTTCTTGTTTGTTCTCTTTGTTTTGATCTAAAATTTCTAGGTTTAGTGTCGTTCTGTTGTTTTTCTCTTTCCTCATTAAAATTCAAAAATAAAAAATATCATTTCCTTGTTTTACTCATAATTTTCAAAATTTTGCATTAAATTAGTCAAAGATTTTCAAAATCATATCTTTTCAATCATTTTTATTTGTAATCATAATTTCTCAATCATATCTTTTTCAAAATAATTCTCAATCATATCTTTTTAATTGCTAATTCCAAAATCTTTTTAATTAACTAATTGATTCAGTTTTCAATTTGCTTTGATCTTATTTTCTGTTAATTTTTGAAATTTTATTTTATTCTCTATTTATTTTATTTTATATTTTTTTCGGTCACTTTTTTTTTTTAAAAAAATATTTTTATCTACTTGCAATCCATATCATTTCCCTTTATCCATTATGGACCTAAGTGGAATTGAACAGTCCAGAAGGACTCTGGGGTCATATGCTAACCCCATTACAGCTGCATATGGGAGTAGCATCTGTACACCTCCCATTAAAGCAAGCAGCTTTGAGCTAAATCCTCAACTCATTATCATAGTGCAGCAAAATTGCCAGTATTCCGGTCTTCCACAGGAAGAACCTACTGAGTTTCTGGCACAGTTCTTGCAAATTGCTGACACAGTATGTGATAAAGAGGTGGATCAGGATGTCTACAGACTATTACTGTTTCCATTTGCTGTAAAAGATCAAGCTAAGAGGTGGTTGAATAACCAACCTACAACAAGCATAAAGACATGGAAACAGTTATCAGACAAATTCCT
>NC_029778.3:18266164-18267065 GCF_000817695.3 Arachis duranensis | reverse complement strand
GTTGAAGTAATTGAAAAATTACCACCACCTACCAATGTTAAGGCAATCAGAATCTTTCTGGGGCATGCAAGATTCTACAGAAGGTTTATAAAGGATTTTTCAAAAATTGCCAAACCTCTGAGTAATCTGCTAGCTGCTGACACGCCATTTATCTTTGATAAGGAGTGTCTGCAGGCGTTTGAGACCTTGAAAGCTAAGCTGGTCACAGCACCAGTCATCTCTGCACCAGACTGGACATTACCATTTGAACTAATGTGTGATGCCAGTGACCATGCCATTGGTGAAGTATTGGGACAAAGGCATGGTAAGCTTCTGCACGTCATTCATTATGGCAGCCGTATTCTAAATGATGCACAGAAAAACTACACAACCACAGAAAAAGAGTTACTTGCAGTGGTTTATGCCATTGACAAGTTCAGATCTTATTTAGTAGGATCAAAAGTGATTGTGTACACTGACCATGCTGCTCTTAAATATCTACTCACAAAGCAGGATTCAAAATCCAGGCTCATAAGATGGGTGTTGCTTCTGCAAGAGTTTGATATAGAAATAAGAGACAAAAAAGGGACAGAGAATCAAGTGGCTGATCACCTGTCAAGGATAGAACCAGTAGCAGGAGCATCCCTCTTTCCTACTGAGATCTCTGAAACCTTTCCGGATGAGCAATTGTTTGCTATTCAGGAAGGTCCGTGGTTTGCAGACAGTGCAAACTATAAGACTCAATGTTCTCCTTCTGTAACCATGGAGAGGAAGCATGAAGAGCTTCTCTCAAAACAAAGTCAAACAGAGCCCCCACAGTCAAACTCTAAGTTTGGTGTTGGAAGGCCACAACCAACTTCTAAGTTTGGTGTTGAACCCCCACATTCAAACTCTAAAGTTTGGTGTTGGGAGGTTCCAACAT
>NC_029778.3:18260229-18260471 GCF_000817695.3 Arachis duranensis | reverse complement strand
GCTTGGGGACAAGCAACAATTTAAGTTTGGTGTTGTGATGAGCGGATAATTTGTACGCTTTTTGGCACTGTTTTTAGTATGATCTAGTTGATTTTTAGTATATTTTTGTTAGTTTTTAGTTAAAATTCACTTTTCTGGACTTTACTATGAGTTTGTGTGTTTTTCTGTGATTTCAGGTATTTTCTGGCTGAAATTGAGGGACCTGAGCAAAAATCTGATTCAGAGACTGAAAAGGACTGCAT
>NC_029778.3:18237594-18259894 GCF_000817695.3 Arachis duranensis | reverse complement strand
GTGGAGTTTCTACACACCATAGATTAAGGTGTGGAGCTCTGCTGTACCTCGAGTATTAATGCAATTACTATTGTTCTTCTATTCAATTCCGCTTGTTCTTGTTCTAAGATATCACTTGTTCTTCAACTTGATGAATGTGATGATCCGTGACACTCATCATATTCTCAACTATGAACGTGTGCCTGACAACCACCTCCATTCTACCTTAGATTAAGTAGATATCTCGTGGATTCTTTAACCGGAATTTTCGTGGTATAAGCTAGAACTGATGGTGGCATTCAAGAGAATCCGGAAGGTCTAAACCTTGTCTGTGGTATTCTGAGTAGGATTCAATGATTGAATGACTGTGACGAGCTTCAAACTCCTGAGGGTGGGGCGTTAGTGACAGACGCAAAAGAATCACTGGATTCTATTCCGGCCTGATTGAGAACCGATAGATGGATAGCCGTGCCGTGACAGGGTGCATTGAACATTTCTACTGAGAGGATGGGAGGTAGCCATTGACAACGGTGAAACCCTTGCATACAGCTTGCCATGGAAGGAGCCTTGCGTGCTTGAAGAAGAAGACAGTAGGAAAGCAGAGATTCAGAAGATGGAGCATCTCCAAAACCTCAACCTGTTCCCCATTACTGCAAAACAAGTACTTATTTCATGTTCTTTTACTTTTCACAATCAACCTTGATAATTATTGATATCCTGACTAAGATTTACAAGATAACCATAGTTTGCTTCAAGCCGACAATCTCCGTGGGATCGACCCTTACTCACGTAAGGTATTACTTGGACGACCCAGTGCACTTTCTGGTTAGTTGTGCGGGATTGCAAAGTGTGATTGCAATTTCGTGCACCAGGCTATGGTGACCGGAAAGGAGATAAATTGGCCTTATTTTATGGTTCATCATATGCTTGAAATGAAGAAAGGAAAATCAAGTGTTGGTTTAGGATATGCCTGCCACTGGAATAAGATTTTCACCTGGCTTGGAATTGACTTGAGTGAAGAGAAAAGTGTCGTCTTGAGTAATGTAGCCAAGATTGATGACAGCACTCTAAGACAGATGGGAAGAGATCCGAATGTCCAAGAGGCTGAGGTCCAAGGACAACCACAATACCCTGAGGTGCAAGCACAATCATAGGAACCTCCCTAACCACCCCCTCCTTCGCCAACAATGCAAGATTTGATGGATGAATTGTGAAGCATGAGAGTATATATGGAGGAGCAATTTGCTGATATGAGGCAGCGTCAAGACAGGCAAACTGAAACTATCAATCGTCAAGGAGAAGCAATTGATATTTTATACACAAATCTAGGCATCACAAACCCAAGGGGCATCATCCCAAGGCCTAGACCATGAAAAAATTGTTATGTAGAACTCCACATGATCCTATGATCCCCATTGATGATTGGATGAGAGTTAATGTTTCTGATTTAGAAAAAATCTAGGACAAAATCTAGGTGTTATTTTCATTGTATCATGAATTGTGTCATTTCACTTTTGAGAGTCCTAAGTATTATTGTTCACTGGCTAGTTTGACAAATTTAAATGATTTCATCCCTCCAAATTATATTATGAATTTTACTTTGGAATTGATTGTAACTTTGTCATTGGTTCATGAAATCCAACAGATACATAAGTTATATACTATTTGTTAGTAGTATGCAAATTTGTAGAGATGAGAAAGGTGGCAAATAATATTTTGATTGTAGTATGCACAGCTTCAAAGCCAATATTATTCACATGAAATAGAAATTGATTTGTGCTTTCTTTTTTCTCTTCCATATAATGAATGAACTGTCAATTCCATATAAGTCTATCTATATTCAATCAATTGTTTTCTTAGTGCAATCGATTGTAGTACACTTAAACACTGTTCCAATCGATTGTTTTGTTACTGTAATCGATTGGATTACACTTAGTTACTGCTTCAGTCGATTGGAACTTAATACAATCGATTGAATAATGGGTGCAATCAGGTGTTTGTATGGATTCAATCGATTATTTTCTCAGTGCAATCGATTGAAGTACACTTAATCACTGTTCCAATCGATTGTTTTCTTAGTGCAATTGATTGGAGTACACTTAATTACGGTATCAATCGATTGGTTTTTCATGCAATCGATTGAATTATCATCAATTTCTTTTTCAATCGATTGTATTGTTATTGTAATCGTTGCAGTAAAAACTAATTTGTGGTTCAATCGATTGTTTTCTAAGTGCAATCGATTGAAGTATCCACAATTATTACTTCAATCGATTGCTGGGGGCTTGATTTCGCGCAGTCTATCAACCAGTTTTGAAACTTTTTTTTTTGTGACTTTGATTTTTTTGGTGACTGTAACTTTTTTATTTTAATCATTAATATGATTCGCCTAAGATTATTATTATTATTATTTTATTATTTATCTACTTAAAGATAATTATGGATAAGATATAATAATATCAATAAAATAAATTTATTTTGTTAAATTGTAAATAAAATTCAAGATATAATTTGATTTGTATTTGATTTTAACTAAAAAGATAAGATATCTTAAATAGTTTTAAGATGATTCACTTGATTTAAAAATTTTAAAAAAGATAGAGTTAAAATTTGGTTATTTTTCTTGGGTCTATATATATGTGCTCAATCCGACTTATTTTCTATACGTTCACAAATTATTTTAAGTATTTTCTCTTCAACCAAATATACTCATTTAGTCTTCTTCAGTTAATAATAATCATGAATATTCCTCCTAATGAAGATTTAGTCCTCAATGATGCATGTAATACACAGAATAGGTCACTGGCAACAGACTGTGATTTCACAGTTGATCTTGGTGATCAAATTGGAACTACAATTCCTAGTGCTAAGGTAAGACGTAATCGGTTTTTAAATTTTAGTAGAATGTATTATGAGTAATTTAATCTTTTATATAATCTTTCTACAGGATGACCTAGTTTTCAATGACGAAAATATTCAAAGCAAGGATCTAAATAAAACTGAAGAATTGTCTAGTAAAGTGGAAGAGCTCCTCCGTGGCATGGAGGTAATTTAATTTGAGAACTAGTAATGCAAGTTATATTATGTCATACAAGGTATATAGTATAAACATTTTGTCAAACTCTTTTTGTATTTTTACATTTATATGACATTTGTTTGCAGTCAATGAGAGTTGTAAACATGGCTCGGAACGAAAAGATTGATAAAATCTTTGAATCTGTAAGCCGCATTGAGACAATGATATCACAACTCAGTCTAAAGAATGATTTCGAGACTCCGACCAAGCTTTCTGTACATAAGACACGTCCATTCTCAAATAGATTGAAGGATAAGATTTTGCCTATTGATATTGATATTGCTATATCAGACGATGAGGATGATCTTATCGAACTGGACAAGAGGTCTTTTCTTCACGATGATCCGTTCAAAATTGATATCAATATGGACAACCCAGTATCCCCAACTATAAGAGCCGCAACAAAAAAGAAAAATATATCAAAGGTAATGCATGTTCATTAATGGACAACAACTCATATTTTTTACTATTATATTCTTAATATGATAATAAGAATTTACGGACTCTATTTTTTTAGGGTAAGACCACTATAGGGACACAAAAAAAATTACCCTTCATATCCCCAGGCGGCATTAGAAAGCCAAAGATTGAGTCCAAATCATCCAATAAATCCAAGGCATCTTATGCACTGAGTCAATCCACAAGTGGTTATAGAAGACCTGTTTATTTCTTTTCCATTATGGAGGTAATTACCATTTAGACACCAATCTTTTATTATCAATTCTCTTATGAGTACTACTAATTAACCATATAGTTGTGTATTGCTAATATTTTGCTGTAAAACGTTCGTAGTCAATGCAGTGTAAATTTATGCCAACTCCAACCATGCATCTTTTGGAAGATCAGATAAAGGCCTGTGCATATGCATTTTCAGCCTCGCTAGATCCATTGTAAGTTAATATGATATTATATTTGTTGTTGATGAATGAGGACCAATCTAATTTGTTTTTGGTTTTTAACTGTTACAGGAAAGAACTTGTGGTAACAGATACAATCAGAGCAACTAGATCAGACTTTGAACATTTCATACCTGACAGACCCATTACTGATAAGGTACACAAATAATCTATTCATTAAACAACATCTGATTGTATCTCACAAACGAGTACTATATTTGGATTATGTTCAGATTCTTGAATTACCGACATTGAGATGCACTGATGACCAATCTGATGTAAGTTTCAAGACAACGTGGCAACTTCCACCGAGATTTGTGGTATGCAATATAACCCCTAACAAGATAATTTTACTTATTATAAGTTATAAATGTAATGCTGATATAGAACCATACTTTATCATGTACTAACAGTTATATTCGTTTTGCATTAATGAATTAGGTGGATGCCTTCAGCAAGAAAAATTTAGAGAAGAAGATGGAACACTATATTTATAAATTTATGCAACCTACTCCTGATTTAAAATTTGTACGATTTTTTTTTGGATATTCATGGTTAGATATAGTTTTTCATCATTAACAAAACATATCTTATGGGAAAATTTTATTTTCTAGATATATGTTCCTATTCAAAAGGGTACTCACTAGTATCTAATGGTAATTTTGATTTGCGATCGCACAATCTATCACTTGGACACCTATCTTAATGATGACAGAATTCACTATCGTGAACGTGTTATCAAGGCACTAGTAAGGATTTGAAAAAATTTTACTAAGCTTATTTGCTGATATTTTGTTTTTATTATCTAACTAGTTAAATGAAATTAGGCAAACCTACTGGAGCAAGTCATCAAGTCGAACTTTTACAAAGATGATGGCATTCAAGAGTATAATAAACAATTTCATGACTACAAAATTACAAAGCCAGATGATTTACCTCAATTTAGTTCAAGCTTGAACTCTGCAACTTGGGTAATGAATTGGATGGATATGACTTTTGAGTTTAAACCAAATGGTAACAATAAGGTGTGTATTTGTAAAACAACTCTCTAATATTTACTTACCATTTTTTGTACTAATTTATAGTGAATAAATTGCAGCTTGAGGATCACGATATTCGCATGATAACCGCTGTGCATTTACTCAGGAGTCGGATCAACCATAAGAAGTCACAAATTATAGCGTCGGCTGATGAGTTTTGGAAATTGCACACAAATCATGAGATGTAAAGATTTTTTGTAGTAATCTAGATAAAACTTAATACTTTGGTTATTGCCCATTTATTTGTTATGTTTGGTGGATATACTTCTTTAGTTATTTTTCAATGACTTCTTAAATAGATATTTATCATTTTGTGACTTTTACAATTTTTCTTTATTTCTATGCAATGTATAGATATTTTAGTTTAAAAAACTCATTATTTTAATGAAGTAATGTTATTTTCATTTATTATTTCAACAACAATGACATACAAATATTATGTCTTGTGAATTATATTTTATTTTATGTAATTAATTTATATTAAAAAGAATTCCAGATCTTTTTATTTGTTTGCATTTTATTTTATAGTTTTCATCTTATTAAGATTTGACCTCTCTATTTTAATTAAATTTATATATATTGCTAATAGATAAAAAAATCTAGATAACAGTAACCATAAAAACAATAAATCATGATTACTATGTATTGTTGCATTTGGAAAGAGATACTTTTTTAAAAGATGAGAGTATCCATTTTTAGGTAATTTATTTTGAATCATCAAAGTCGATGCTCCCCATTGACTAGGAGTGGGGATAGATTGCAATTGCAATATATTTAGATTTTGTATACGTACACGCCGCAGAAAATCGATTTGGTTCGATTCGATTCGGTTTTTTCAATCATTTGAAAAATGTAAAATTCTATCCATTCTTACCTAATAAAATTTAAGTCATAATACGAACATATGAATCATAGTGTGAAAAACTTAAGCTGTAAAGAAATAGACTAAGTAATAGCAATGAGAATAACGGTGGTGAAAATCAACAACTATTATCATTCAAGCACTACTTGTATACGATGTATATATATCAGGTGATTTAAAATTATGTCTTCTAAAAATTAAAACAACATAAATTAGAACAGTAAACCAGAAATTCAAATTACATAATGAACCTGACTCAGAAAAATCAAGAAGCAATATGAAAAGCAAAAAGGGACTGAATCAGAAATAGAACCAAATTGAACTGAAATTATAAACAAACTAATTTAAAAAATCTTCATGTAGTGCACCAATTCCATAAATTCTTCCTCTTTCACATTCTCCTTTCCTGTGTTATCATTGAGTAAACAAAAAGTGCAGAATCAACTCTAAATCAAAATTACTCTAAATCAAAATAGAACAAAATGTTCTTAATTAAAATACAAAATCAGAATCAATAACTAATTAGAATCTATAAGACTGAACCAAAACTAAATAAAACAGAATCAGAAAAAAAAACCTTAGGCTTAGGGAAGAACTTTCTATGTTAGGCAATTCCTTTGAGCTTGATATCTGTACATTGAATAATGAATAGTTAACAACAGAACAACAATCAGAGCAAGTTCAGTAAATCAACAACAAATAAATGAACCATAATCAGAAGCAATTTCAATAAATCAATAAGAATTAAAATAAACAATGAAGAAAAATCAACAATGAAGAACAATCATTTTCAAATGCCGTCCAATTGAACTTATCACCTCATCTAATTCCATGTGAAGTTTTTTTCACAGCAATAACCATACCTGAAGGCAACTCAGCCTTGTAAACAGATCATTGCCCTCCAATGCCCATGAGGTATTTGTCATGAAAATTATTGGCAGCTTTAATGATGGTTTCAAATGCCATTTTTTCCATCATGACTCCATATGAAAAATTGTTCTTCTGGTTGCATTTCTTTCAGACACCAAATAATCCAAAGATAAGAAGCAGAACCAATAACATGACCAAAGTTAGGCTTGACCTACCATTAAAATTAGATGGAATTGTGCCAGAAAAATTGGTGCGAGAGAGATTCAACCACTGCAACTGCTTCAATTCTCCAAGCACTCTTCGTATTGTTCCATTCAACAAATTCCCACTAAGATCAAGAGAACAGACAATAAAGAGCTCCGAATGACTTGAGGTCAGAGGGGATGCTTCCTTCTAGTTTGTTGTTGCTCAAGTTCAATTCCAACAAATTAGGTAACAGAACAACTTCAGCAAGGTTCAAATCAAGAATTATCAGAACCAAATCAATCAATTCATAGAACCATAGCATGTCAGAATCAATATTCAAGATCATTAACAATCATAAATCCCAGTAATGACAAATGATAATAACAATTGAAGAAGCAAGATGAAAACGATGTAGATTAACTAACCAATTAAAAGTTTAAAACAATAATTACAGTTAAAAAAACAAAATATAAAACTTCTAAAGAGAGCGGAGATTGTAGTATCGTCGTGAAAAATTCAATTCGACCGGGCTTAGTCAAGGGAGAAGAATCAGAAGATGAATGTACTTACCTGCTCAATCAAGCAAGGAACGAACTAGATCCTTCAAGACAGAGCACAAAGCGGGACAAGGAGCATGACGGTGGGGCTGAAGAACAACCACGACGAACCCGGCGGTGACAGTTTGACCAACGACGACGCGATAGAGGCTAGGGTTGTGTGGAGGCTAGGGTTTGATTTCTTTGGTGGAGGCTAGTGCATTTTGCTGATGATTAAGGAGTAAGGAAGGAGTTGGAGACGGGATCCAAACGCGTGCGATCCCTTTTTCTCCTTTCAACTTCTATACGGCGTCGTTTCTAGTAAACAGGCCGGGTTCCGATCCGGTTTGACCGGCCGGTTTCGGCCGGTTCAACAGTTTGTGTCTGGTTTTTAGAAAAACAGTTTCTGCTAGTAAATTGAACCGCCTAAGCTTTCGGTTTGCGATCAGACCGATTCACCCGCCCGGTTCGGTCCAGTTTGCCGACTAAGCTTTCTAATAGTTTTTTTGGGTTTTCTATTTGACTAGTTCGGTTCGGTTCGGTTCAGGTTTCTACTGGCAAAACCGAACCGCAAAAAAATAGTTCAGGTTTATCTGATTCTGAATGAGAAAAGAAGGGTGGGAGGGAGTTAGGGGAAGGGGGTTGACGCGTTACGCGTTCGGTGTTGTTTTTAATCAGACCGGCGTCCTTTTGTTGAACCGGTCGGATAGCACGGTCCGGTCAAACCGACCGGTTCAACAATTTTCAACAGTTTTCAATCTGACGGTTTTAAATACTGGACCAGACCGTTTACATTGCCAGTTTGAGTGATTTTTTTTTACCCTTTTCATCAAACCGATAATCAGTTGGCAATTATCTCATCTAAAAGGCATACGCAAGACTATTGGAAGAATATATATATAATTTCATTAATATAGTGCAAACAAATAAATAAACACAAATATGGAAATGATTCATTCTGCAAAAATATTAAGTATATGGAGGTGGCTAATTATCACTATCTAACTCAGCTGTCAGTTCTGGATATATGTCGCCATCATCCGAACCATTAGCTTTATCTTCAATAACGTTGTTGTCAATGTCCTTTTGCCAGGGACATGTTGTCTTCTTATGTCCTTTCATTTGACAAATACTACAACGTTGCCGCTTCATCCTAGATGGTTGTCCTGAGCCTACTCCGCTTTGATGCACATACGGATTGCTACTTTTAGCTACACTTGACTGAGGTTGATTAGTGCCTTCATCTGCAGCCTTGTAAGATGAGTACAATCCCATAATAGGTCACGTGTCTCTTCATAGCTCTCTGGTACTTTAGCAGCAACAATAGCCAATTGTTTAAAAAATTCCACCAAGGCACTTTGATGACTAATAATAACAGCATCCCTGGTGAACCCACTTGGATCATTGAGTGCTGATTTAACCTTTTTTGTCCATCTATCCAATACCAATGACCGGGGAATCTCACAGATGTCTTTGTCAACCAGAACTTTCACAATATGTTCGCAGGAAATTTCAAATGACTCCATTCTTAAACAGGTACACGTGAAGATCATTTCTTCTTGACGAAAATCAACGGTCCACATAAAATCGGGCCTCCCATGCTTACACACAATGTACTTTTTGCAATCATCGGTATTATCTATGTTAAGCACCCGCATTGATCCAGCTCTAGAGAGAAATGGCCGAAAGAAAAGAAATATCTCATGAGTGTATAACTCAGCACCATATCTCTCTAGCAGCTCTATACAAGTTTGCATGATGGGCACCCCACGTGTAGATTCATAATCAGCATTAAATTCTTTAAAGCGCATGTGTGCAACACACCTTTGAAAATGCTCTACAAAACTTGTCAAATCATACCGCGACCCCACATACCTTCCTACAACTGAGTGTAAACCTTCACATCTTGATGTAGTTCTAAAGTCAGCAAAGAATTTTCCTCTTATATATGCAGTAGCCCACATATGCTTCTCTTCGTACATGTTGATCACCCACGGCTTATCCTCAATGCCAAATTCTTCAATAAGCTGAAACCCACTTACGCTTAAACACGGGAATTTCGTAGTCTCCCAACATGATTTTTCTGAAGTTAGATGTAAACGATGGATTTCCAACATTGCTAGTTGCATTTCGAATGAGGTGCCAAGCGCATAATCTATGTCTGACTTCGGGAAATACATCTCTCACTGCATTCCTAATCGCCATGGCCCCATCAGTTATGATTGAGGTCGGGGTCTTGCCCCTCATTACAAACATAAGCTGACGCAGGAGCCAAATATATGTATCAGTAGTTTCGTCCGCAATTAACGCAGCAGCAAAAATAATTGTTTGGTTATGGTGGTTAACCCCGCTGAATATGACTAATGGACAACTATACTTTTTCTTCTTGTACGTAGCATCAAAAGCAATAACATTCCCGAAGAGTCGGTAGTCTAGTTGGCTAATCCCATCAGACCAGAACAAATTACGTAACAAACCTCTTGAATCGTGACATGCCTTGAAATATAATTGTGGATCCTTCAACCGCATATCCTCCAACTTCTTCAACACTCGTGCTGCATCACCAGGAATTTAACGCCTTTGCTGAGCAATCTAATTGTACATATCTCTGGGACCATAGCCAACAAATTCGTACCCGCCTGCTTGACTAGCTAGAAGACCAAATATCCGTGAGGTGCTAATCCCTGACTTTAGCATGTTCATCATTTGCATAATATCTGCCTCTGACATTTTTCTGTGGGCAGGCAACATAGCACTGAATTGTGTATCCAATTATCATGGTTGTGTTCGTCAGAGAAATAAAAGATATGCCACCTTCCACTTTCTGGTACAAATTTAACATCCATTCGGGCTTCACATCCAGTTCTTGTTTCCAATCTAGGCTCCTTCTTCCTTTTTTCCATCGTGTAATATTTTTTCATCCTGAATCCTTGCCTATGACATACAAACTTTTGTTTGTAAATCTCGCCAGTACTATTCTTGAAGGTCTTGCTCTTCCTTGCACTAAAGCCCTTCGACTTTGAGTACTTCATATAAAATCAAATACAAGCTGCAAAGTAGAAAAGTGGTATTTGCCAATTTCCTCCGTAATATTCTCACTAAATTTCAAAGTTGTAATGTCTTGCACGGAGTCAACTGCATAAGCGGCTTCAAGGATATCTTCTGACATATCAGATTCAGAAAAAAAAACGCTCCCTCAGTAAATTCATCTCTGAAATCTTGCTCGAATTCATTCTGTTCATCCATCATATCTTGGACACTTACTAGCTCTTCTTGTTGGTTAAAGTCATCGTCCTTCTGGTATTGCTCATTCATCTCAGTGTCCGTAAATATACCTGACATCTTAAAAATGTCCAATGAAAAAAATTATTTAATACACACAAAGTCATATATTTTTATTTGTGGTTAAAGTTAACAATTAAAAGTAAATAATATTTAAACTTTTTTGTTTAACAAAATTAAAATAAAGCATAAAAATAAGAATAAATTTATATAGGAGTACATTCATTATGTTATAATTTTAATAATTAATGTAAATTTTAAAAAATTGAATAAATTTATATTTATTTTGATTACATTCAAAAGTGAATTATATGTATTGATATAATCAAGAAATATACTTAACTTCTTTTATAATAAGTAAGTTTTTCAATAATTTAATTTATTAAAAAAATCTCATCTTTTTATTTATCCTACAAAATAAAAATTCATTTTAATAGTTTTGAATAAGACAATTAAAATAAAATATAAAAATAAAGCTTGAATAAAAAATACAAAGTTTTCAATCTAAAAATATAAAATAGTTAAAAAATAAAAAATTATTTAAATATGATTTTTCAAGACACTCTATAACTTAGATGAATAAATATTATTTTTAAAATGATTCATGATATATTGATACAAAATTTATTGTATGTAAATATTTTTAAAAATTAATAAACCTCTCTTGTTAATAACAATATTGGAACTTAAATTTGAACGCTAATTGATATTATATACTGTGTAGGTACTTAGCGTATATTAGAAAAGTACGTTAATAATTTGAAGAAAAAAATTATTAGTGTAAATTTATTTTTTTTAAAAAGTAATCCTTATTGAACTATTATACTTTTATTCCTTCAAAATATATCTTAATAAAAATATTTGTAACAATAATTTAGATCCAATAAGAATATCTTAACGAGCAGTTACATCATTCTGTCATGGGTTAATGCAAAATTTACAGAACATGAGTACGTGATTGAGTATGTTGTTTTAGATTATAAACATAGGGGTAAAATAGGAAAAAAAATAATCGACACCAAACCCTTTGTATTCCTAATATAAATTGTTATAGATAAGTATGGTTTCTTAAAATTTTGGGGTGTCCAAGCCACTACTTGCCCCCTCTAGGTCCGTCCCTGATTGCTAGCTAATTAATTAATAATAAAAAATAATAACATCTATTTACTTTTTAGTATTTCTCAATTTCTATGAATTAATAAAAGATAAAAAAAATATTATTTTCTTACACAATCAATTTCACGAATAAAGTATCGAAACAAATAATTGCAAAATTAGAGATTCTATTCACTAACCTCGATTTTGTAATCAAAACAATGGTTTATTTTTTGAACACTACAATGAAAAACTTGATTGGACCTTTGCTGATTGCTACAACGGTGATTAACGATGAAGAAATAGTGGATATTAAATAGACGGATAAAAAATTTAAAAAAATTGGATATTGAGTAGATGGATGTTCCAAAGAAAAACAATTAAATTTTTTATAATCAAAGAAAATGATACACGATTTCAATGGTGGGATTGAATAATTAGTGATGATTATTCACCAGTTTATAATGTTAATATTAAGGAAAAGATAAGATTAGTTTATCTACATCAAAATAAAGCAGCAAAAATTGAAGATAGAATTTTAAAGATAAGATAGATGAATAATAAGATAATTTCTAAAAAGATAACAAGATTGAAATAGGCGCAGGACACATTTCAATCGATTGGGTAGCATTACCAATCGATTGAAGTTGGCAAGAAATTCAACTTCATCACCTTCCAATCGATTGGATTATATTACCAATCGATTGAATTTGGCTAAAACTTCAATGTCATCACTTTCCAATCGATTGTATTTGGCAAATCCAAGTTGTTTTCATGAATTCAATCGATTGAGTAACAAAAACAATCGATTGTTTTGAGGCATTCATTCGATTGGAAAGTATAAACAATCGATTGGTTTAAGCGAAAAACCATTCTATCTTACAACTTTCAATCAATTGTTTTGTGATACACTGTCATCCAATCGATTGAGTTATCATTCAATCGATTGTTTTGATAAACCAATCGATTGAATTTCAAGGAAACACGATTTGGAAGCCATGGACGAACGTCACGAGATCAAATTTAATATTTTAATCAATTAGAATGGCCAAAAGCTTTATTAGGATCAATAGAGGATATAATTGGTTGTTGTTTTTGTATTTGATTGTTAATAAATATAATATATAATTGATAAAATAATAATTTATAAAATAAAAAACAGTTTCTATAATTAAATAAAATATATTGGGTCAATTTGTAAATATAATTTGTTAAAGAATTATATAACAATTGTTAAAAAAATTCTAAAAACATGTTTTTTAATGGGATCATTAAGTGGTCCAAAGGTTATGGGACCACCGAATTCTAAGCCAGATTTATGATTTAAGGTATAAATTTAATATAAACAAAATAATTTTAAAAAAATTAGTCAGTATTGGTTAAAGAAAATTCGTTGGCTATCATTACTCTTATTTTTATTTAGAAGTATCAAAATGGTGGCTCAAAGCCTGGTTTCAGTGGCACGTCATGCAGTGGCATTTTTAATTTTAATTTTATTTTTATAGTTTTATATTTTTGTTTAATTATGATTGGGTCAATTGAGTGAATCAGTAATTGGATTAATTATTGGTTCGGTTCTAATAATTATAATTAAAATGATAAAATAGTATTAATATTAAAATAAAATTTATAAATATAATTATTTTTTAAGTTTATTACTAATACAATAATAAATAATTCTACAGATATAAAATATTTTTTAATGGTACTCTTTAAGTCTTGAGTGACTTAAAATTTTCAATAATTGAATCAGAACTAAATTTTTTAACGATTTCTTTTTCAATGTAAATAAACAAATTATTTCCAACAAAGAAATTTTTCATCATGGTTTGTAACATTTTTTTCATTATTTTCATTGCTAAAAATAATTGTTTTGTAGTAGCCGTAAAAATTGAAAAAGTTAATATTAAATGAATTAACCCATCAATTAAGTAATATATTTTAGATTTGTTTATTTTCACTAAACATCTATACAATTTAAATAGTTGATAGATTTTTTATTTTTGAATATTGGCGAGCATCAAAAATAAAATATTAAAACTGAAAAAGTAAATTAATCTTCTCTTATTGAGTAAAGTCTATGGAATAGTAACTATCAACAAGAAGCAGTTAAATCAAGAATTAGAATATTATGTTGCCCACAAAATGATTTCATATTTTTCGACAAGAGTAATATTATATGGTCAGCAAATATTATTATTTTTAGCCAGCATTTAACTAACAATAAATTATACCCATATTTACATATGTTTTGCACACAAGAAGCGTATAATTTGCACCTATATTTACCAAAATTTTACACATATAAATCAATGTAATTTGCATCCATATTTTTCAAAATTTATACACATGAATTAATAAAATTTATTTGTTAAAGATAATTTAAAAATTATGGCAAAAAATGTGCTCAATTGTTTTTCTTTTAATAATTTCTCTGATGTGTCATCTCTCATGTTTTGGATAAATAATTTTATAGAATGAACTAGTTGTATAACATTAATTATGTCTTAAGAATATTTTTGTAAAACCTGACAAAAAATATTAATTATTTTTATAATATCTTTTATCAAATATAAAATTAATACAAACTCAAATGAAATCAGAGAGTATTGTAAGCACTATTTATCTATATCACCACGCTAAAAATAAATTGATCCATCAACAATAATATTTTATTATTGTATCATATATATTTATCAAAATACAAATAAAAGAGAAATAAGAATCTCGTTAAACTATTCTTTTTAAAGTACTAATTTGATTTACTCCCTTTACTAGTTTTAAGATTATCCGTCTCTAATAAATTGATAATTTAATCTGTCTTGTTAGCATATAACTCATTAAATTATATACTAGAAAAACAAATAATATTAACGATAAAATTTAATTTTGAAAAATTTTGAAGCATAAAAATAACTTTTTTGGATGTGGCAACGAATACAAATTGTAATCAATGAATAAAATAATGGATAATAAAGTTAAAATACATGCATTATTCACCCTTTTTGTTTGTAAATACTATTTACCGTGATTGATATGAGAATTAGCAGAGAACAAAATATTGCACCTACATAGGCTCATGAAGATTACAAACTAGTGTATCTACATATGTAAAGGTTCCTAACTACGTGTGCTTTATATATGTAATTTTTAGAAGTAAATTTTTATCTTTATTTAAAAAAATCAAAATAACGTGAATTGTTTATTTTTTATTTTTATGTTTTAAGAATGTAAATAAATAAATTTAAGAATATTTGTTTATGTTCCGTCTTGAGTACGCCGAGGTATATGGCTTTCAGTTGAGCACTTGACTTCTTGGTTAAGCTATACGTCGTCTTGGCTCAATGGTACGGAATGATCTCGGTCCTCTGAAACACGGCGGCGGGAGCACCTGCACAAGACACTCCGACGCTCAAGTAAGTATGTGAGTTATAAGAGAGTAGAGAATAATAAGTAAGAATGAATTCTGTGACCTGCCTTTTGTGGGTTGTGTAGCCTAGTATATATAGGCAGGTGGTACGTTGGTGAGAGCTTTATTTGCTCTGAGATATTTGGTAAGTGCTGTTGTTGATATCTTTGATTTGTGATCGTGTTTTGGTAGTGGCTTTCTATTTGTGAGTAACGGTTCTGAAGATAATGCTGATGTGTGAATGAATTGGTTGGGAATTTTTGATAATTTCTGGGCTTAATGATCGGTCCTTCTGCCGAGCATATCGGGGTACACATCATAGCCCCCAAGCTCGGCTAGCAATGCATCGGAGTGGTAGGCGAGCTTTTGACTTAGAGCTGATTTTTTCTTCTTCCTTTTTTTTTGGATGGAATCTGTGAAGACTTGAGTGGGACTCTTACTTTTCGTAAAACGTGTTCCCTCTTTTAATGCGCTTCTTTCACGTTTGGATTTTCCGATGCGGTTTAAATGGTTGTGGGTTAAGTTACCCACTAAGTTAGTGGGCTGGTAATAATATCCTTCGGGTGTTTTTTGGAAATTACGTTTTGCTGCTTCAAATTCTTCTTGGCGGACCATGTCTTCTAGAGGTTTGTTTCTTTCCTGAGGTTACTTTTCGCTTGCTCTGTTCTTCTGTTTTTCGTTTACTTTTGAAATGGTGAGGGAAAAAGAAAAGGAAAAGATTGTTGAAGAGAATAAAACTGACCCTTATCACTAGGTGCATGACGACGTAAGGACTCGCTCGTCGTCTTTTGTTAGTGCTGACTCCCTTAGTGGGCTTCGAGGTTTGAATGTTGTGATGGAGGGTTCAGGTGCGGTCGTTGAGTTTCTTCCCTATTCTAGTGAGGATAGGGTTTGCGAGAGAAGGGGAGTGGCGGTATTTTTATTTTTATACTCCTGTTCTCATTGAGCTTCGTGTTAAGTTTCCGTTTACTGATTTTGAATGTGATGTTCTGACTCAATTGAACTGCGGCCCTTCGCAGTTGCATCCTAATTCTTGGGCATTCTTGCGCGCCTTTGAATGTTTAATGAGTTTTCTGTCTGTTCCTTATTCTCTTGCTGTGTTTTTTTCTTTGTTCCAAGCGAAAGGGGTGGGTAGGGGTATGTGGGTGTGTTTGAGTAGTTTTCCTGGTCGTTCTCTCTTTCTTCTTTACAAGTCATCCTTTAAAAATTTCAAGTCTTTATTTGTAAAAGTACGTTCTGCGGAGCCTGAGTACCCATTCTACCTTGATGATGAGTTAATAGAGAAGTTTCCATTGTTCTGGTGTTTGGAGCCTTGTCAAATACTTGAGGCTGTTGAACGAAGTGAGGAGGAGGAGAGGTTGGTGGATTTCTTGGTAGAGACTTTTGCTGAGGGGTTATGTTTGTCTATATCCCATGTTCTTCGTTATTACGATTCAGGGGATGAGGAAGGTTTGAAAATGTATATAGGTAATTTTGTTTTGTTCGTGTGCGTTGTTCTTTGTATTGCCGATTTATTCTGATCCTTTGTTTTTGACCAGGTGGACGAGTCTCTAACCTTGACCCTTCACATTTCCAGTCTTTTCTTAAGAGAAAAAGGAGAAGATTGGTGATGTTTCCGAGGCTGGCAGAGAGGGGGGAGGTGATGTTGCGCAGTCCATTCTTCAGCCGGCCTCTTCCTTTAAGAGAAAGAGGGATGTTGTTGAGCAATCTGTGGAGGTGATTCTTGAGGACGATAAGGAGGTTGGGGGTAGTAAGTTATCGTTTGGCAAGCAGCGGGGGTTGCATGGTTTTGTTTCTGGTGCGAGTTCTCATTCCCTTTGGAGTGAGCAGTTTGATTTTGCTGGTCTTTCTGAACGTGCATCGCAGTATCCTGGAGATATGCTCATGACTCGTCGGGCTGGTGTTGAAGAGCTTGGAAAATTTGTTCAGGTTTGTTCTTGTTTTTGCTTCAGTAGACTTTGTATTCGTTATATCTCACTTTGTGTTTGTTTTGGTAGGTCGTTGCAGCTCGTTTGTTGTGTGTTGGTCGCACGACTGAGCTCATTGGTACCGAGTAGCAGGTGGTGGCGAATAAGGTTGCTGAGACAGAAAAGGTGTATAAAGATAGGATTGCTGAGCTAGAAGGAGCTTTGAAGGAAAAAGGAGAAGCTTTTGCTAATGCTGATAAAAAATTGAAGGAGTCGTTGGAAGAAGTCGGCCGTTTGCAAGATCAAATTCGGTCGTTACAGGTTGAAGTTTAAGAGAGCGACCTTGCTAAAGGTCGGCTTACCTCTCGTGTTCATGAGCTAGAGGAAAACGGGATGGAGATGTTCTCCTACGGTTTTGAACGTGCCGTTAGCCAAATTTCCGTGCTTGTTCCAGAATTTGATAGTAGTAAGCTAGATGTGACTAAAATAGTGGTAGGTGGGAAGTTAGTTGTAGATGGCACTGTGGAGGAGCTTGACGAGACTGTTCCTCCTTCTTAGTTTGTTTTATTTTGTTTATGACTCTTGACTGCTTGGTGTTGTTTGACCGAGTCTTGGTCGTTTTGCTTTGTTTGAACTTTGGATGGTGTTTTGTTTTGGCCGAGGTTAGGCCGGGTTGACAATATTGCACCTTTTGGGTTTATTAATATATGCTAGGTTGTTATAAGAATCAAGATTTGTTAAGCAAAAAAAAGTAGTCATTGACGTTTATTTGAATGCGTTCAGCGTCTAGCCTCGTTAAAACCCTCCTTAGGTAAAAACCCTTTTCTTTGGGAGAAAAGCTCTAAGGGGGAAAAAGAGTACCTTCATCCGCTTTTGGTACATATCATGACCTATACACTTTTAATGAAGAGACATTCCAATTCCCTGGTATTGTATTGCCTTGCAGTGTTTGAAGTTGGTAAGCCCCCAATCCAAGTACTTTTGCTATTCGGAAAGGTCCTTCCCAGTTTGCGGCGAGTTTGCCATGTGCGGAAGGTCGTCTTGCTTCTTCTGTTCGCCTGAGCACAAGATCTCCAGTTGTGAATGTCCTCGGATGTACTCTTTTATTGTGCTTTCTCTCGGCTAATTGCTTTTTTGCTCTTTGTTTGATAGCGGCGATCTCCCTTTCTTCTTCAGTTAGATCGAGTTCGGCATTTCTTCTATTCACGTTTTGCTGTTCATCATATAGTTCGGCTCTCAAAGTTGGGATGCCGACCTCAACGGGAATTAACGCTTCAGACCCGTAGACTAACTTGAAGGGTGTTTCCCCCGTGGTACTCTGTATTGTTGTATTGTAGCTCCATAGTACTTCTGGGATGAGGTCTGCCCATTCTCCTTTTGCGTTATTGATTTTTCTCTTTATGGCCTGTAATATAACTCGGTTAGCAGCCTCGGCTTGCCCGTTAGTTTGCGGGTGTTCCACCGAGCTAAAATGATGTTGTATATTAAAATTCTTTAGAAATGAACCGAGCTTATTGTCTGTAAATTGTCTACCATTATCAGATGTTATTTCTCGTGGTATTCCAAACCGGCATATAATGTTTTTCCATATAAAAGATCGTACCTTTTCGGCCGTTATTCTTGCTAATGGTTGGGCTTCTATCCATTTTGAGAAATAGTCTATTGCTACCAAAAGGAACTTTACCTGGCCTGGAGCTACTGGGAAAGGGCTGAGGATGTCGAGTCCCCATCTATGGAACGGCCAGCTTACCTCCATGCTGTGTAATACCTCGGTCGGCTTTGTAGATATAGCTGAATGTTTCTGACAGTTGTCACATGCTTTTACTTTTGTTATGCAATCTTGCTTCAAGGTCGGCCAGTAGTATCCTGTCCGGACGATCTTGGCGGCAAGGGATCGGCCTCCTATGTGATTTCCGCATACCCCCTCGTGGATTTCATCCATTGCCTCTTTTGCCTCCTTTTCGTTTAGGCACTTCAGCAACGGTTGTGAGAAACCGCGCCTGTATAGCTCTCTTACCACGTTTGTGTAAAGGCTGGCCCTTCTTCTGAAGTTTTGTGGGTTGAGCTCATCTTTGGGTATGGTACCTGTATTGATATATTCAAGGAAAGGAGTTCTCCAATCTCGGAGGTGAGTAATATTTGTAACTGATAATGGCTCAATGCTAGGCTTTTCAAGTGTGAGTTGGGATAACGTTGAAGTTTGTGTGTCCGCCCTAGTGGCGGCGAGCTTAGATAAAATATCTTCTCTAAAGTTTTTCTCTCTATTTACGTGTAATATGATAAATGAATTGAATTTTGAAATAAGATCCTTTGCCATGAGCCAATATCACTCTAGTAAAGGATCTTTTACCTGAAATTCTCCTCGGATTTGTTGTACCACCAGGAGGGAGTCGCAACGTGCTGTCAGGCTTTGAACTTGAAGGTTCAGGGCGAGCTTGAGTCCTGTTATGAGGGCCTCATATTCTTCCTGGTTATTGCTTGCCGGGAAGTTGAATTGGAGGGACTGTTCGGCTATTACTTCGTCTCCTTGTTTTAGGATTATACCAGCCCCGCTCCCTCTTTGGCTAGACGCTCCGTCTACATGTAATTCCCATGGCCTGTTGTTCTTGTCAGGAGTTAGCTCGGAAATCAAATCTGCAAGGATCTGTGCTTTAAGTGCCGACCTTGGTTGAAACTGGATGTCAAACTCTGAAAGTTCTATGGACCATTTGATCATACGTCTGGCGAGTTCTGGTTTTGTTAGTATCTGCCTTAGTGGTTGATTTGTCCTTACTATTATCGTGTGGCTTTGGAAGTATGGTCTTAGCCTTCTTGCCGTTATTACTAGCGCCAGGGCCAGTTGTTCAATTTTCGGATATTTTTGCTCTGTTGGTTGCATAACTCTGCTAACGAAGTATACTGGTCGTTGTACTTTTCCTGCTTCTGTGACAAGAGCCGAGCTTATAGAATAATTAGAAACTGACAAGTATAGGTATAGAGGTTTACCGACTTCTGGTTTTTGTAGTACTGGTGGTGTTGATAGAATGGTTTTAAGTTCGCCAAATGCTTTCTCGCAATCCTCGGTCCATTGGAATTTCTTGGCCTTTGATATGGTTTGGAAGAAATGGTATGATCGGCTTGATACTACTGGTAAAAATCGAGATAATGCCGCTATTCTTCCTGCCAGTTGTTGTATTTCTTTCTCCCTGCATTTTTCATGGTTTGCTTCAATTCCGCGTGAGGTCAACATGAACCCGAGGAATTTGCCCCCCTGTACTCCGAAAGCACACTTCTCTGGGTTGAGTCTCACTTTGTATATTCGGATTTGTTCGAATATCTCCCTGAGATCGTCACAGTGTGACATCCCTTGAGTGGTCTTGGCGACCATGTCATCTACGTAGATCTCCATACTCCGACCTATTTGATTGTGGAATACTTTATCCATCAGTCGTTGGTAGGTTGCACCTGCATTCTTTAGACCAAATGGCATTACTTTGTAACAAAATTTTCCATGTTCAGTTATAAATGCTGTTTTGCTTTGGTCTTCCGGATGCATAAGGATCTGGTTGTAGCCAGAGTATTGGTGCACGAAATTGTGATCTCTACTTTTCACAACTCAAACAATCCCCGGTAATAGCTCCAAAAACTTGGTGCTCAATACCATGGTCTAAACATAATTTCACAACTTCGCACAACTAACCAGCAAGTGCACTGGGTCGTCCAAGTAATAAACCTTACGCGAGTAAGGGTCGATCCCACGGAGATTGTTGGTATGAAGCAAGCTATGGTCATCTTGTAAATCTCAGTCAGGCAGATTCAAATGGTTATGGATGATTTATGAATAAAGCATAAAATAAAGATAGAGATACTTATGTAATTCATTCGTGAGAATTTCAGATAAGCATATGGAGATGCTTTGTCCCTTCCGTCTCTCTGCTTTCCTATTATCTTTATCCAATCCTTCTTACTCCTTTCCATGGCAAGCTGTATGTTGGGCATCACCGTTGTCAGTGGCTACAGTCTCGTCCTCTCAGTGAAAATGTTCAACGTGCTTTGTCACAGCACGGCTAATCATCTGTCGGTTCTCAATCAGGTTGGAATAGAATCCAGTGATTCTTTTGCGTCTGTCACTAACGCCCAGCCTTCCGGAGTTTGAAGCTTGTCACAGTCATTCAATTCTTGAATCCTACTCGGAATACCACAGACAAGGTTTAGACCTTCCAGATTCTCTTGAATGCCGCCATCAATTCTAGCTTATACCACGAAGATTCTGATTAAGGAATCCAAGAGATATCCACTCAATCTAAGGTAGAACGGAGGTGGTTGTCAGGCATACGTTCATAGTGAGAATGATGATAAGTGTCACGGATCATCACATTCATCAAGTTGAGGAACAATTGATATCTTAGAACAAGAATAAGATGAATTGAATAGAAGAACAATAGTAATTGCATTAATACTCGAGGTACAGCAGAGCTCCACACCTTAATCTATGGTGTGTAGAAACTCCACCGTTGAAAATACATAAGAACAAGGTCTAGGCATGGCCGTGAGGCCAGCCCCCAAAACGTGATCAAAAGATTCAAAGATCTCAAGATGATCAAAGATCCAAAGATGCAAAGATCCAAAGATGAAAATACAACAGCAAAAGGTCCTATTTGTAGAGAACTAGTAGCCTAGGGTTTACAGAAATGAATAAATGACATAAAAATCCACTTCCGGGCCCACTTGGTGTGTGCTTGGGCTGAGCATTAAAGCTTTCATGTGTAGAGACTTTTCTTGGAGTTAAACGCCAGCTTTTGTGCCAGTTTGGGCGTTTAACTCCCATTCTTGTGCCAGTTCCGGCGTTTAACGCCGCGCAGTTTTGAGCTAATTTGGAACGCCAGTTTGGGCCATCAAATCTCGGGCAAAGTATGGACTATTATATATTGCTGGAAAGCCCAAGATGTCTACTTTTCAACGCAGTTGAGAGCGCGCCAATTGGGCTTCTGTAGCTCCAGAAAATCAACTTCGAGTGTAGGGAGGTCAGAATCCAATAGCATCTGCAGTCCTTTTCAGCCTCTGAATCAGATTTTTGCTCAGGTCTCTCAATTTCAGCCAGAAAATACCTGAGATCACAGAAAAATACACAAACTCATAGTAAAGTCCAGAAAAGTGAATTTTAACTAAAAACTAATAAAAAC
>NC_029778.3:18236773-18237447 GCF_000817695.3 Arachis duranensis | reverse complement strand
AAATTATCCGCTCATCACAACACCAAACTTAAATTGTTGCTTGTCCTCAAGCAACTGAAAATCAAATAAGATAAAAAGAAGAGAATATGCAATGAATTCCAAAAACATCTATGAAGATCAGTATTAATTAGATGAGCGGGGCTTTTAGCTTTTTGCCTCTGAATAGTTTTGGCATCTCACTCTACCCTTTGAAATTCAGAATGATTGGCTTCTATAGGAACTCAGAATCCAGATAGTGTTATTGATTTTCCTAGTTAAGTATGATGATTCTTGAACATAGCTACTTTATGAGTCTTGGCCGTGGCCCAAAGCACTCTGTCTTCCAATATTACCACCGGATACATACATGCCACAGACACATAATTGGGTGAACCTTTTCAAATTGTGACTCAGCTTTGCTAGAGTCCCCAATTATAGGTGTCCAGGGTTCTTAAGCACACTCTTTTTGCCTTAGATCACAACTTTATTATTTTGTTTTTCCTTTTTCTTTTTCCCCTTTTTTTCGTTTTTTTTTCGTATTCACTGCTTTTCTTGCTTCAAGAATCATTTTTATGATTTTTCAGATCCTCAGTAACATGTCTCATTTTTCATCATTCTTTCAAGAGCCAATCATTCATGAACAACAGATTCAAAAGACATATGCACTGTTCAAGCATTCATTCAGAAAACAAAAA
>NC_029778.3:18236492-18236666 GCF_000817695.3 Arachis duranensis | reverse complement strand
AAGAAAGGTGATGGATTCATAGGACATTCATAACTTTAAGGCATAGACACTAAGACACTAATGATCATAAGTCACAAACATAGATAAACATAAGCATAAAAATTCGAAAAACAGAAAATAAAGAATAAGGAGATTAAAGAACGGGTCCACCTTAGTGATGGCGGCTTGTTCTTC
>NC_029778.3:18235971-18236383 GCF_000817695.3 Arachis duranensis | reverse complement strand
AAATGAGATGAGGGAAGGCTAACCTTGCCAAGGTAGAGGACTTGTCCGCCACCTTATAAAGTTCTTGGGCTATAACCTCATGAACTTTTACTTCCTCTCCAATCATGATGCTATGAATCATGATGGCCCAGTCTATAGTAACTTCGGACCGGTTGCTAGTGGGAATGATTGAGCATTGGATAAACTCCAACTATCCCCTAGCCACGGGCTTGAGGTCATGCCTTCTCAGTTGAACCGGCTTTCCTCTTGAATCTCTCTTCCATTGAGCACCCTCTTCACAAATGTCTATGAGGACTTGGTCCAACATTTGATCAAAGTTGACCCTTCTAGTGTAAGGGTGTTCATCTCCTTGCATCATGGGCAAGTTGAATGCCAACCTTACATTTTCCGGACTAAAATCTAAGCATTTTCT
>NC_029778.3:18234452-18235763 GCF_000817695.3 Arachis duranensis | reverse complement strand
GGATATTCACTCTTTTTGAGTTTGAAAGGGACCTCGGGGATCACCTTCTTCATGGCCACAACTTCATAGAAGTGGTCTTGATGCATCCTTGAGATGAATCTCACCATCTCCCATGACTCGGAGGTGGAAGCTTTTGCCTTCCCTTTCCTCTTTCTAGAGGTTTCTCCGGCCTTAGATGCCATAAATGGTTATGGAAAATCAAAAAGCAATGTTTTTACCACACCAAACTTAGATGGTTTGCTCGTCCTCGAGCAAAAGAAGGAAGAAGAGAGTAGAAGAAGAAGAAATAGAGGAGATGGAGGTGGCTTTGTGGTTCGGCCAAGGGGGAGAAGTAGTGTTTAGGTTGTGTGAAAATGAAGGAGTGAAGATGGGTTTATATAAGAATAGAGAGGGGGTGTATGGTTCGGCCATTATGGGTGGGTTTGGGAGGAAAAGTGGTTTGAATTTGAATGGATGGTGAAGAGAATAGTGGGATTTGATAGGTGAGGGGTTTTTGGGGAAGAGGTGTTGAGTTGATTGGTGAATGGGTGAAGAAGAGAGAGAGTGGTGGGGTAGGTGGGGATCCTGTGGGGCCCACAAATCTTGAGGTGTCAAGAAAACTTCATCCCTGCACCAAGTGACGAGCAAAAATGCTCTTTATGCCAATTCTGGCGTTAAACGTCGGGCTGGTGCCCATTTCTGGCATTTAACGCCAGCTTCTTGCGCTTTCCTGGCATTTAACGCCAGTCTGGTGCCCCTTTCTGGCATTAAACGCCCAGAATGGTGCCAGATTGGGCGTTAAACGCCCATTTGCTGCCCTTACTGGCATTTAAACGCCAGCAATTTTAAACGCCAGCAAGGTTTTCCTCTAGGGTGTGCTGTTTTTCTTTCTATTTTTTATTCTGTTTTTGCTTTTTCAATTGATTTTGTGACTTTTCATGATCATCAACCTACAGAAAACATAAAATAACAAAGGAAAATAGATAAATATAACATTGGGTTGCCTCCCAACAAGCGCTTCTTTAATGTCAATAGCTTGACAGTGGGCTCTCATGGAGCCTTACAGACATTCAGAGCAATGTTGGAACCTCCCAACACCAAACTTAAAGTTTGAATGTGGGGGTTCAACACCAAACTTAGAAGTTGGTTATGGCCTCCCAACACCAAACTTAGAGTTTGACTGTGGGGGCTCTGTTTGACTCTGTTTTGAGAGAAGCTCTTCATGCTTCCTCTCCATGGTAACAGAGGGATATTCTTGAGCCTTAAGCACAAAGGATTCTTCATTCACTTGAATGATCAATTCTCCTCTGTCAACATCAATCACAGCCTTTG
>NC_029778.3:18230785-18233122 GCF_000817695.3 Arachis duranensis | reverse complement strand
AGAATTCAGCTAAAAACTGATGAGGATCTTCCAATGGAAGTCCATGGAACTTTCAATTCTGTTGCATTAGAGAAACTAATTGAGGCTTAAACTCAAAGTTGTTTGCTCCAATGGCAGGGATAGAGATGCTTCTCCCATAGAAGTCAGGAGTAGGTGCAGTAAAGTCACCCAGCACCTTCCTTGCATTGTTGGCATTATTGTTGTTTTCGGCTGCCATGCGTTCTTCTTCTTTGAAGATTTCTGTTAGGTCCTCTACAGAGAGTTGTGCTTTAGCTTCTCTTAGCTTTCGCTTCAAGGTCCTTTCAGGTTCAGGGTCAGCCTCAACAAGAATGCTTTTGTCTTTGCTCCTGCTCATATGAAAGAGAAGAGAACAAGAAAACATGGAATCCTCTATGTCACAGTATAGAGATTCCTTGAGGTGTCAGAGGAAAAGAAAAATAGAAGGAAGAGGTAGAAGAATTTGAACTTATCAAGAAATATGGAGTTCGAATTGTGCATTGAGGAAGAGTGTTAGTCCATAAATAGAAGGATGTAAGAAGAGGGGAAGAAATTTTTTGAAAATAAATTAAAAAGATTTTAAAAATATTTTAAAAAAATACTAATTGATTTTCGAAAACTAAGAGTGGAAAAAGAAATCAAGTGATTTTTGAAAAAGATTTTGAAATTAGAAATCAAAAAGATATGATTGAAAACTATTTTGAAAAAGATGTGATTAAAAGATATGATTGAGAAGATATGATTTGAAAAATAATTTAAAAAGATTTGATTTTAAAAATTAATGACTTGGCTAACAAGAAAGATATGATTCAGACATTAAACCTTTCTCAACAGAAAAGGCAACATACTTGAAATGTTGAATCAAATCATTAATTGTTAGCAAGTATTTTTGAAAATAGAAAGAAATTGATTTTGAAAATATATGATTTGAAAAAGATTTGATTTTGAAAAATTTTGAAAACTTGAAAAAAATTTGCATTAAAAACAAAATCTTCCCTCTTGTGCCATCCTGGCGTTAAACGCCCAGAATGGTATACATTCTGGCGTTTAACGCCCAAAACACTACCCTTTTGGGCATTAAACGCCCAGCCAGGCACCCTGGCTGGCGTTTAAACCCAGTTTTCCTTCCTCACTGGGCGTTTTGAACGCCCATCCTTTTTCTGTGTAATTCCTCTGCTGAATGTTCTGAATCTTCAATTCTCTGTATTATTGACTTGAAAAGACACAAATTAAAAAAAATTTGGATTTTTAATAATGAGGAATAATCAAAATGAAACTAAGATCAAATAAATAATGCATGCAAGACACCAAACTTAGAAGTTTGTATACTATTGACACTAACAAAATGAGAATGCATATGAGAAACAACAAAACACTCAAGTCAAGAGAATTTAAAGATCAGAGCAAGGAAATCATCAAGAACAACTTGAAGATCAATGAAGACACATGAATGAATTCGAAAAATGCAAGAAGAACAGAAACATGCAATTGACACCAAACTTAAAATGAGACACTAGACTCAACAAGAAACATAAAATATTTTTGGTTTTTTTTTTTATTTTATAATTTTTTTGGATTTTTTTGAAAATTGAGTGAAAAAGAAAATAAGGATATCAAAGTTCTTAATGAGAATTCCAGGAATCATGCAATGTTAGTCTAAAGAAATTAGACATGGCTAGCCAAGCTTCCGCAGGACATTACATTCAAGAGCTAAATTGATGAGAATCAATCAGCTTTGGTGATGATAAAAACATCACCTTGAAACACTAGAATTCATTCTTAAAAACTCTAAAGAAAAATACCTAAGCTAAGCAACAAGATGAACCGTCAGTTGTCCAAACTCAAACAATCCCCGGCAACGGCGCCAAAAAATTGGTGCACGAAATTGTGATCTCTACTTTTCACAACTCAAACAATCCCCGGTAATGGCTCCAAAAACTTGGTGCTCAATACCATGGTCTAAACATAATTTCACAACTTCGCACAACTAATCAGCAAGTGCACTGGGTCGTCCAAGTAATAAACCTTACGCGAGTAAGGGTCGATCCCACGGAGATTGTTGGTATGAAGCAAGCTATGGTCATCTTGTAAATCTCAGTCAGGCAGATTTAAATGGTTATGGATGATTTATGAATAAAGCATAAAATAAAGATAGAGATACTTATGTAATTAATTGGTGAGAATTTCAGATAAGCGTATGGAGATGCTTTGTCCCTTTCGTCTCTCTGCTTTCCTACTGTCTTTATCCAATCCTTCTTACTCCTTTCCATGGCAAGCTATATGTTGGGCATCACCGTTGTCAGTGGCTACAGTCTCGTCCTCTCAGTGAAAATGTTCAAT
>NC_029778.3:18222376-18230509 GCF_000817695.3 Arachis duranensis | reverse complement strand
TACAGCAGAGCTCCACACTTTAATCTATGGTGTGTAGAAACTCCACCGTTGAAAATACATAAGAACAAGGTCTAAGCATGGTCGTGAGTCCAGCCCCCAAAACGTGATCAAAAGATTCAAAGATCTCAAGATGATCAAAGATCCAAAGATGCGAAGATCCAAAGATGAAAATACAATAGCAAAAGGTCCTATTTGTAGAGAACTAGTAGCCTAGGGTTTACAGAAATGAGTAAATGACATAAAAATCTACTTCCGAACCCACTTGGTGTGTGCTTGTGCTGAGAATTGAAGCTTTCATGTGTAGAGACTTTTTTTGGAGTTAAACGCCAGCTTTTGTGCCAGTTTGGGCGTTTAACTCCCATTCTTGTGCCAGTTCCGGCGTTTAACGCCGGGCAGTTTTGAGCTAATTTGGAACGCCGGTTTGGGCCATCAAATCTCGGGCAATGTATGGACTATTATACATTTCTGGAAAGTCCAGGATGTCTACTTTCCAACGCAGTTGAGAGCGCGCCAATTGGGATTCTATAGCTCCAGAAAATCCACTTCGAGTGTAGGGAGGTCAGAATTCAACAGCATCTGCAGTCCTTTTCAGCCTCTAAATCAGATTTTTGCTCAGATCCCTCAATTTCAGCCAGAAAATACCTGAAATCATAGAAAAACACACAAACTCATAGTAAAGTCCAGAAAAGTGAATTTTAACTAGAAACTAATAAAAACATAATAAAAACTAACTAAAACATACTAAAAACATACTAAAAACAATGCCAAAAAGCGTATAAATTATCCGCTCATCAAGTATGCATCCATGAAGCTAAGATTTTGAAACTTGATGCATTGTCTACAAGCTTATCGATACAAGGTAAGGGGTAAGCATCTTTAGGACATGCTTTATTTAAATCTGTAAAATCGACGCACATGCGCCATTTACCTAAGTTCTTTCTTACCATTACCACGTTTGATAACCATGTTGTGAATCGGATCTCTTTGATGAAATTAGCTTTAAGGAGCTTTCCAGTTTCTTCTAGGGCCGCTTTTGATTTCTCTGCTCCGAGGTTTCTTTTTTTTTTTTGAGCTATAGGTCGGGCAGAGCTGTTTGTGGCGAGCTTGTGACATATGATGTTAGGGTTTATGCCGGGCATGTCTGTCGGGGTCCATGCAAATAGGTCGGCGTTATCTTTTAGTACTTTGATAAGTTCTGACCTTTCTTCTCCTTGGAGGGCTTGGCCGATGTATGTGACCTGTCTTGGCTTTGCCGTCAACGAGACTTCCTGGAGCTCATCTGACGGCTGAGGTCTTTCTTGAGTGTCCTCCCTCGGGTCAAGCTCTGAGAGAGATAATACCTCGTGTGTGTTGTGAGTGTTTCTGACCTCTTGGTGTTCTTTTCCCGAGGCCGATCTTTTTAGACTTGCGTTGTAACATTGCCGAGCTTGTTGTCAGTCTGAGTGGAGTGTCACTATATGTCCTTCCTGTGCCTGAAACTTAACACATAGATGGTAAGTGGATACTACTACCCTGAACATGTTCAAAGCAGGTCTTCCGAGGATAACATTGTAAAGACTGGGGCAGTCAACTATCAGGTATTGTAAGTCAATAGTTTTTGATAATGAGTTCTCCCCTAGGGTTGTTTTTAGCCATATGTATCCCTTGATGGGGACCCTCTCTCTGAAGAAACCTACTAGCTCCCCGGATAAGGGTTGCACAAGTTTTTCGGATAAGTTCATTTTTAAAAAGGTAGAATAGAAAAGTACATCTACACTACTACCTGGGTCCAGGAGGACTTTTCTTACCAATAGTTCACCTGTTTGGATAGATATTACCACTGTTCGGTGCTGCCGAGCTGATGTCCGCCTGGCTGAAGGTGATTTGGAGGTCGGGATTGTCTTTGTTGTTTAGCTGCATGGTTCCTTCGATTGCCAGCATTGCTCAATAGCTTCGCTTTCGTGCTGAGGTTGTTTCTCCTTCTCCGGCAAATCCTCCGGATATGCAATTTATGATGGCTTTTGGTGGTGTGTTGTGTGGCCATTTGTTGTCTTCTTTACTTTCCGATGTCTGTCGGCGCTCGTCTCGGTCTCTGTTGTTGTCTTTATGCTTTCTCCTTTCGATGTATTTATCTAGGAGGCCTTGGCGAGCTAATCTTTCCAGCAGATCCTTAGCTATTACACACTCATTAGTTGTGTGTCCGTATTTCTGGTGGAAGGCACAGTGCTTGCTTTTGTCGACGAATCGCTGATCTTGGTAGCTCCCCGCTCTGGTTAGTGGTTTTATAATCTTGGCATTGAGTATTTCTTTGATTATCTTTTCTCTCTTCGTATTGAATCTGGTGTAGTTATCGAATTTTGGGGTGAGCTTGAATGGTTTGCCGAGGTCTCTAGTGTTCGCCGATCTGGAGGGTCTGTCGTCCTCTTTTCTTGGTCTCCTTTCGGTTTTGTCGGCCTCTCGGAGTTCTTCGATCTCCATTTGTCCTGCTGCTCTTTCCCGGAATTCGTCCAGTGTTTTTGGCTTGGTAACCGCGATTATTTCTCTGAACTTTCCGGGCCTGAGTCTGGCTTTGAGGGCATGTAGGTGGACGGCAGGGTTCAGGTCAGGTATTTCCATGGTGGCATCTGTGAACCTGGTCATATAATCTTTTAAACTTTCTTGTGGGCCCTGGCGGATGGTGCTGAGATAGTCTGATCCATGTACATAGATCCGAGCTGCTGCAAAGCAGTCGATGAAAGACCTAGCCAGATCTTCAAAGGAAGCGATTGATCCTGCAGATAATTTCGAAAACCAAAGTAGGGCAGCCCCGTCTAGATAAGTACAAAGCACATGATCATTATTAGGTCCGTTAAAAAACATCATAGATTAAAATTTTTTTATGTGAGCCCGGGAGTCACCAATCCCCTTATATGGCTCAACAGAGGAAGGGAGTGTGAAACGCTTTGGCATTTGGAAATTCGTGATTTCCTCAGAAAACGGGTTGTCCAAGGTCAGTTTCTCCTTAGGGGGGTTGACACCTATGAGTTCGGCTCCGCCTTGGGTTGAACCCTTGGAGTTGCCTTCCTCTTGTTTGCTGCTCTGGGTGGATAGCTCAGCTAGTCTCTTGACTTCTGCTTGCAGTTCGGCCATCTGGGCCATAAGTTCAGCCTGACTAGGTTGATGAATTCCGTTGTCAGCCATGTCACCAGCTTGATGAACCCTGCGTAGAAGAAGAAAATAAAAAGGAAAGTGGAAATAGAGTGGGGTTAAATTTCGAGCCCCACAGTGGGCGCCAAATGTTCCGTCCTGAGTACGCCGAGGTATATGGCTTTCAGTTGAGCACTTGACTTCTTGGTTAAGCTATACGTCGTCTTGGCTCAATGGTACGGAATGACCTCGGTCCTCTGAAACACGGCGGCGGGAGCACCTGCACAAGACACTCCGACGCTCAAGTAAGTATGTGAGTTATAAGAGAGTAGAGAATAATAAATAAGAATAAATTCTGTGACCTGTCTTTTGTGGGTTGTGTAGCCTGGTATATATAGGCAGGTGGTACATTGGTGAGAGCTTTATTTGCTCCGAGATATTTGGTAAGTGTTGTTGTTGATATCTTTGATTTGTGATCGTGTTTTGTAGTGGCTTTCTGTTTGTGAGTAACGGTTCTGAAGATAATGCTGATGTGTGAATGAGTTGGTTGGGGATTTTTAATCATTTCTGGGCTTAATGATCAGTCCTTCTGCCGAGTATATCAGGGTACACATACATATTATTATATAATAGTTAATTTTATTAAAATAATATTATATATAATACTTTAAATAAAATATATTATTACAAATATTTGGATAAAAAATTATAAAAAGGAAACATGAAAGATTTTAAGTACTTTATTTCCGGTTGAATCAAAATCACTCTCGTCGATCTCAAGATTCAAATTCTCTACGTACAACAATGTCATAATAATCACATTCGCAGTACCTGCTACCCAGTTGCGAAGAAGCGGTTGCGATGCAATTCTGCAATAGACACGGGTTCGTCGGCACCTTCTCTTTTTCTCTCCGTCGTGTTTTCTTCTCTGCTTTGTTCCATCTTTCGCCTCGATGTCAACCACTGTCTCTCCATCCTTCCTCCTCCGCCGCTGCATGCGCCCTCCTTATTGCCATCCTCGAGGAATGCATTTAGATCCAATTTCTCCTCGTTAACAACTAGCGCCTCGCTGCATATCTGTCTCTGATCATCCCTTCTCATTTTTTAAATTTTTTATTTTTTTAATAAAAAAGGTGAAAAAACAAACATATATACGAAATGAGAGAAAAAATTATTTTAGAAGTGATAGATAGTTAGAAGTTTAGAACTAAATTATTTTAAATTTAAACTTCATTAAACTCCGACTCAATACTCTTCTATGTTATATAATTCCATTAAACTCTCGTCCAATTCTCTTCTATGTTATAAAAACTTTTAGCTTTTATTGTTTTATTAATTTTTGTTGCTTTACCACTTGTCAAACATTTAGCCTATCATTTGTTATTGTATAAGACTTAGGTCCAGTTTGGGTAAATAACTTAAATAAGTTCTTTTGGAAAAGGAGCTTAAAACATAAGGACCTTTATTAATAGCAGCTTATAAATAAGTTATTTTGTGTTTGGATTTTTAGTTATAAAAGTACTTATTTTAAAATTGTAGCGTTTGGATAAATAACTCAAAAGATAAATTTTTTTTACAAGAGAGAATGAATATTAAAATAACGATGATAACAAATACTTTTCAATATTGAATGTTGATTTTACATAACCTAATCACTAATATTGTGTATGATATGGTAGGTGAAAATAAAAAATAAATATAAAATATGTGTCAATATATATTTTATTGCTGTTTTTTATTTTTTATTTTTATTCCTATTAGAATTCTCTTCTCTTTTATTGAGGTCAAGAACTTGTTATAATTAACTATGAAAATAATAATAAGCTATAAAATTACATATGAAAAAAATAAAATTAAAACTGAAATTTCATACCACACTTGAATACAAATTTAATAATAAAAAATAGTGATAAAATGATAAAAAAAATATTTAGAAGGAATATATGCAGTAAGTTGTTCAGATGTAATATTGTCTGAAAATGTGGTGGAGGATCAATACTTCCATCAGATGTTTCATTACGTAAAAATGGTGAGAGACTTGGAACATTGCGTGAGAATGATGGTGGAAGACCAGTGCTTCTAGCAGACCTTATGTGAAAATGGTGATGAAGAGTCAATATTTTTCATAGAATCAAAATGGCACATGATATTCGGCCATTCTTTAGCCCAAAAAAAATGGCACATGATATTCATATATGAGAATTTATTATTTTTAATCGTTATTTTTTTATTAGCTCAATTTTTTTAGTCTAATAATTCAATAATATATTTTTAACTCATTTCTCTTTTAATTACAACTAAACCTAAAATCAATCTATGCCTCTATTCTTTTAAAACTATTTTTTTCTTTTGTTCACTAAAACCTTTTACATATGCTTTTTCAAATTAGAACAAACTTTTCTTTTCTCATGCTCCAAACCAACCTTATCTTGGGTCTTTATATAGCCTCTTTTTCAATTATTTTTCAATCTTTCATAATTTTAATATTGAATTGGGAGTACTTTTCAGAAGTTTTCGATAATTTTACCTATGAAAATTTTACTCCTTTCAGCTAGATTCATGCTACTTGCACACAGGAGCAGAAACATACAGCTTGTGAACCATGCGGAAGAAGGCGACACACATGGAAACTATCGATAGTATGATATGAAAAAGCTTGCAATGAGAACATGTCTCATGTGTTACTATATGCTGCGTTTATTTGATGAGATATAGACATTAATACATAAAATTTATCGTTCATATTTGTTTGCTGAAACACAAATTTTTAAAAGATATAATGACACACAAACATATATAAAATATATGTATTTACTATTTAGTATCCTTTAAAAAAGATTAGACACGGAAATATATTGATGAGATACAAATAGTTACTTTTTTATTTTTAGTAAGTTACTCTTGTCCTTATTCCATTAGTGATGATATAAGAATAAAATTGATATTTAGTTTATATTGTGTCTTGTTTAATATTACCAAACACAATAAAAAATTTGTGTATCTTTATATATATGTCTCTTTGTATATTTTTGTATGTATTCATGTATTTAAAAGATAATAAACAAACACAGATAGCGATTCAGAAAATGTTCCATCCCTGGTGTAAAAGTTGGAAATCATCTACACTTGTAAAAGTGTGTTATTAGTATCAGGTTATAACAAGTATGTATACACAGTGTTATAACTAAGAGATTAAACTTACTAACCATTAAATTTCATATAACCAAAATTAATTATCATCATAGACTTTTTGAGCTTTGTTTTTTTGGCCCAGATATAATAATTATGGTGTAAAGGTTGCTGAAGGCTGCAACGGTGAGATTAATATGAAAACACTGCAAAATATTATGATGTGTTATTAGTGAATTTTATTCATTCCTCTCACATACTGATTACAAACAGCACAGTCATACAAGTATAGATCATTTTCAACCCTCTATACCATAGCATGCACTACTTGTGAATAAACTTAATATTTTTCTATTTTAGAATTACTTTACAATTTGATATTTAATAATTGCAACATACAAAGTACATTGTATATTTAGGAATGAAAAGGTATAGAGGATCAAATAACAGTACAATCAACTACTCTCACCTAATAAAAAAAATCAATTAAAAAACAAAAAAAAATAGAACCCGGAGAGTTAATAATAACAAAAAATTGCTAGAGAATCATTAAAATTTATTGTTTTTATCTATTAGTTAATCATCAATGTTTAAAATATAAGATAAAATATAATATTAAATTATTAGACTAAAAAAATTAAATTAAAAAATTGAATTGATGACTAAATAATAGTCAAAAATAATAAATTTTGATGACCCTTAATATTTTTCAATAACAAATACAATATTATAAAAGGAAAATTATCTGAAAAATTGCAACAATATTTCTAAATAAAAAACAAAAAGCGAATACGAGTATTAAATGTTAATAACTAATAACATCATTTTTGTAGACCAAAAATAATTAAAAAATATAAAAAATAATGTCTTATTGTAACGTATAATGCCGAGTTATAATGTAAAGTGCCGAGTTATGGTGCATAATGCCGAGTTATTGTATATAATGCCGAATTATGACATCGGATTTGTAACGGTCAGTTATATTTTTTTTTCTCTAACAGAATCTAAAATCTTGATTCTAGTTAGTTTATCTTATTTTAAATTTAAAATCAATTTAGTAATTAGTATAAATAAGTAACATCATTCTTCTACATACAACAAAACAACAACTTTTAATAAAAATTCAATCTCAGATTCAAAAGCACAAGACTGACAATGGACGCCATTGATTCAGTGTTCGAACCTCTGAGAGAGTTCTCCAAGGACAGCGTAAGGCTCGTCAAGCGCTGTCATAAACCCGATCGCAAAGAATATTTCAAGGTTGCTGTTCATACTGCAATCGGAATTACGGTTATGGGATTCGTTGGCTTCTTCGTCAAGCTCATCTTCATTCCTATTAACAACATCATCATCGGATCTGGTTAGGATGATGATAGCCACAATCACACAAGGAGAGTTTTCAAACAAATGGTAGCAGGAGTTGTTCCCACATCAATTTCCTTTTATTAATTATAGTTCTGCTGTATATCACTTTCTATTTTTCCATCCTTCGTATCTTTGGAAACATTATAGTTTTAATTTAAATTTATCATTTGTTTTACATGTGTTAGAAGAGTTGGCACCGTTTAATTTAGCACTGATGAAGGGAAAATACAAAATAGTTGATTGATTTACATATAACATTAATATTAGTGTTATGCTTTTTTGCTTTTTTTGTTTTCACGTTCTGAAGCTGAAAGTTTAATTTGATAGACAAAATGGTCCGTTACATATTTAACAAAAAAATATTAAATTTTTAGTGTTATTTTAACTTGTTATCTTATTTTTTTTAGAAAAAAAATTTAATATGTTTATTTTTTCTAAATTATTTATGCTTATTTTTTTAACGGAATGATTGTGATTCTGGTTATTTTATCTTATTTTAAAATTTAAAATCAATTTAGTAATTAGTATAAATAA
>NC_029778.3:18220625-18221208 GCF_000817695.3 Arachis duranensis | reverse complement strand
AATTATAACTTATTTATATTTATATTTTTAAAACTAAGGGTCGCTACAGATTCTATTTTTCAAAACACACATACCACAAAAAGATGCTCTCGACAAACTTATTAATATAGCACACAAATTTTGGCGCATAGATATAGTACACAAATTTTCAAAATACGACACACAAATTTTTGCTACACCAAAATTCATGTATATATTCTTTTAGAAAAAGTATATGGAACCAAAAGGTTATCAGCAAAAAACTAAACAAAATCACATTAATTTATATTAGATTTTTTAAATTCAAAATTTAAAAAATTTAAAATTAATTAAGTAAACTTAATTAAACCCTATAAAAATCTTCCTCTTCTCTTTCACATTAATCTACCCACCTCCAACAATCACACATACTGACCTCTTTCATTCTCCCCTCCCACCTCGAATCTTGCTTCCGCAAGCTCAAGTCTTTTTCGGCCACCACCCACCGCGCTGCTGCCGAAATATCAACAGCGGTGTGTCTTTTCTCCTTCCGATTCTTCGTATGGGAGAAATGGGTTGAAGTCAAAATCCAAACTTGGCTCCATTTCATTTGGTTCTGGCTCTT
>NC_029778.3:18219161-18220568 GCF_000817695.3 Arachis duranensis | reverse complement strand
GTTCACTGTCTTCAATGTTCAAACCAGCAGAAAAGGGTAACAATAATAATAACAAGAACAAAGTGAAAATGAAGAATTCTGGTTCGGCGTCTTCACCTTCTCCTTCGCCACCTCGAAGAGTGGGGCATTTCTGGTGCTCTCCGAGTAAGGATTCGAGGAAGAAGAGTAAGGAGGTTGATGATTAAAGAGATCGCAAACTACACAATTATAGAAATACGGTTGGGGTGGGGATTTGGTTTCGGATGTGGTTTTGAAAGGATGAACGGGTGGTTGAAGAGAAGGGTATTAACTGCAAAGTACACACTTGATCTTAGTCAAAAGGAATTTTTAAACAATTACATAAATATAAAAAAACATTCATTTAATATGAAGAAAAACATCCTAATACTTAACAAAAGAAATATCCAGTTATAATTTAAAAAAATTATGAAATTTTAAAGAAATAGAGACATTCACATTTGTAATACAAAAAAATTCGAAAAATATATAAAAAAATCCATTTAGTATGAAAAAGAAACATTCTGATACTTAGCAGAAGAAACATCCATATATATTAACTCGTAGAGATTTTGAATTCACCCAAAGGTATTTGGCTGGTTTTTGGCTAATACCCTTTTGGTTCCTTAGCATTGTTCTTAATGAAAGGCATCATAATTTTGGATGTGTTTATATTATTCTTGTTTTTTTTTCGATTAATTAAAGTATAATTTTGAATATTTTAAAATTATTTTTTTATTTTAAGCGCTAAATTTTAAATTATAATCCTAAATTTATTAGGAAAATGCTACTTGTACAACACAAATCAGCCTTTAGTCAGTTTTTAAATCTAATATTTTATTATTTTAATTTTTTAATTAATCAAATTTCCTATGTTTAAGGAACCACTCTTATTTTAAACTTTATTAACTAAAGAGTCTCTAATTTCTTATCACTATAATAAAGCATTTCTTTTATTTTCTCCTTCTCTCTTAACGTCATCATTACCAATCTCTTGTTCACACTCTCTCTCTTTAGTAGAGACCATATTGTTTTCTCATATAGCAAACCATATTGTTCTCTCATATAGCAAAGTTCTCTATTTTAAATAAAAAACTCATGTAAGTATTTTATCCACACATCCGAAACTAGAATATCATTATAAACAGTTAGGTATTTTGATTTTGTTAGTTAAAAGTTGGTATTCAAAAGTTTACATCAGTGATAAAAAAGAAATCAAAAAATATTAACGACAAATAAATCTCTAAAAAATTGAAAGACACGTCAAAAAGAAGTAAATATTAATTAAATATATATTCTAAAAAACAATTTTAGAAATTAATTTTTGATGCAAATTTTTACGATCATTATTAAAAAAATAAAATTCTTTCATCCTTAAAATTTTGATTTTTTTGTTAAATATATTTTTTT
>NC_029778.3:18212869-18214954 GCF_000817695.3 Arachis duranensis | reverse complement strand
AGTGATGGTATTTCAGATGACGAGCTTTTGTTTTTTGCTAGGAGATTTAGAAGGATGTTGAAGAGCAAAGGCAAATACAAGGGCTCAAGTTCAAAGGAGCACAAGATAGACTTGAGCAAGGTGACATGTCATCATTGCAAGGAGGCTGGACATTTCAAGTCAAACTGTCCAAAGCTCAAAAAGGAGGACAAAGGAAAGAAGGAAAGGAAGAGAGTACTCATGGCAGCTTGGGAGGATCTTGAGAATGACTCAAATGAAGAAGAAGAATCTAAAGGAGATGACAAGGACTGTTTCATGGCTGGAAACAACAATCTCGATGAGGTAAACTATTATGATTTGACCATTGAGGACTTGCATGCTATTATTGATGATCTTACCTCAAACACCTCAAAATTGCTTGATAAATACAATGAATGCAGATCTGAAAGAGATGTGTTAAGAGCTGAAAATGAGTTTTTAAAAGAAAAAGTGAAGGAAACTGAATGTGCTTTAGACATCATTGAAGAAAACAGATTTCTAAAATATGAACTTGAAAAATTAAAAGGAAAGCACACTAATTTTTAAAATCTGAACTTGAAAAATTAAAAGGAAAGCACATTGTGGATCCCTCACATGAGTTAATTGCTGAAAATGAAAGATTAAATGACAAAATTAAAAGGTTGAATGGTGACTTGGCAAAATTTGCACAAGGTTCTAGTAACTTGGACAAATTACTTGCAAGTCAAAGACCATTGTTTGAAAAATCTGGTTTAGGCTACATAGCCAAGGAAGATGCTGTTTCTAACACTTCCTCTATAAAATTTGTGGCCTCTTCATCAAATACTAAATCCATACCAAATAAATCAGGTATCGGATATGTTTCCACTTGTGAAGAAAAATCTGATGAAGAATACACAAATAAAACTGAAATTTCACCAAGAACTGGTCCGAGTTCAAACCGACCAGGTTTGGGCTATGTTTCAAAAAATGAGGTTGTTTTCAAGAAACCACCATTTTACAACAAAACCTCATATTCGAAAGGCAATAATGTTCAAAAAAATTCTGGTGAAAATACTTCTGCAAAGAGGAATAACTTTAATAAAAATCAGTTTGTTAAAAGAAATGCATCTCCTCCAAAAACCAGAAAATTTCAAAGCTTTAATCATTTCAAGCAATATAACTCACATCAGTTTCAGCAACGCACACAAGAAAACCATTGTGTTAATTGCAAGAAATTTGGTCACTCATATGTACAATGCTTCATTGAGAAGAGAGTTGTAGGAAACAAAGTCTACAATGTTGTTTGTGATTTCAATGCACTTGGGCAACCAAGATGGATTAACTTCAAAGGATCCAAATTAATTTGGATACCTAAGGTTACTTAAAGTTTTTCATGCATATTTGCCTAGCATCCAAGAACAAAAAGGACATGTGGTACATGGGTAGTGGATGTTCAAGGCACATGACTGGAAGGTCAACCTACTTCATCAAACTAAATAAGTATGATGGAGGTTTTGTGACCTTTGGAGATGATGGTAAAGGAAAAATCATTGCTGTTGGAAAAGTAGGTAATGAGCAATCTACTTTCATTGATGATGTGCTTCTAGTTTGTGGTTTAAAGCACAATCTTTTGAGTATTAGCCAACTGTGTGATTTAGGATATTTAGTTGTTTTCAAAAGACTTGAATGCTGTGTTGTTAATGAAAAAACAAATGAAGTTATGTTCGTTGCCAAGCGTTTCAATAATATGTATGGACTTACTCTTGATGAACTAAAGGATCAAAATGTAGCTTCTCTTCACTCTAAAGAATCTGAAAAGTGGTTGTGGCACAAGAGATTGGGCCATGCAAGTATGTTTCAAATAAACAAACTTGTAAAGAAAGAGTTAGTAAGAGGTCTCCCTTTGATAAAGCTTGACAAAGACATCACTTGTGATGCTTGCCAAATGGGAAAACAAACAAAAAGTTCTTTTAAACCAAAGGAAGACATCTCTACTAAAAGACCACTTGAGTTGCTACACATTGATCTATTTGGTCCAACTAGAACTCAAAGCCTAGGTGGTAAACATTATGGTTTAGTAATTGTGGATGACTACACTAGGTTTGG
>NC_029778.3:18209514-18212050 GCF_000817695.3 Arachis duranensis | reverse complement strand
TCAAACATTGCCCTTCTTTCACAAATGGAACCTCAAAACGTCAAGGAAGCCCTTAGTGACCCATCTTGGATTAAGGCTATGGATGATGAGCTTCTTGAGTTTGAAAAGAACCAAGTGTGAACGTTGGTTCCCAGGCCAAGTGGAAAGAAAGTGACCGGCACCAAGTGGATATTCTGGAACAAGTTGGGAGAAGATGGTAGCATTGCAAGGAACAAAGCAAGGCTTGTGGCACAAGGATATGACCAAGAAGAAGGAATAGACTTTGATGAATCCTTTGCCCCTGTTGCCCGAATGGAAGCCATAAGACTTCTCTTAGCCTATGCTTCATTTTGTGGTTTTAAATTATACCAAATGGATGTGAAATGTGCATTTTTAAATGGTGTGATAGATAGAGAAGTATATGTGGAGCAGCCTCCTGGTTTTGAAAATAAAGAGCATTCCAATCATGTTTTTAAATTGTCTAAAGCTCTCTATGGTTTAAGACAAGCTCCTAGAGCTTGGTATGAGAGACTTAGCTCCTTTCTTTTGAAAAATGATTTTCAAAGAGGCACCACTGATACAACTCTATTTATCAAGAATTCTAATGATTCTTTTATTTTAGTCCAAATATATGTTGATGACATTATTTTTGAATCAGCAAATGAATCCCTTTGTACTGAATTTGGAAAGCTCATGACAAGTGAATTTGACATGAGTATGATGGGTGAACTTAATTTTTTCCTTGGGCTACAGATTAAACAAACTGAAATGGTATTTTCATTCATCAAGAAAATTATGCCAAGGAATTAGTTAAGAAATTTGGTCTTGAAAATGCCAAAACCATGGGAACTCCCATGCACCCGAATTCTAAATTGGATAAGGGAGAAAATGAAAAAGATGTTGATGAGACTAGGTATAGAGGGATGATCGGTTCTCTTATGTACTTAACCTCCTCTAGACCCGACATTGTGCAAAGTGTTGGATTGTGTTCTAGGTTCCAATCCAAACCTAAGGAGTCACATCTTTCTGCGGTTAAAAGGATCATTAGATATGTTCGTGGCACATCCAACTTTGGTCTTTGGTATCCTAAGACTGGTGATTTTTCTGCAGTTGGTTATTGTGATGCAGATTTTGCTGGTGACAGAGTTGATAGAAGGAGCACTTCTGGTCTATGTTGCTTCCTTGGAAAGTCCTTAAATGTTTGGTCAAGTAAGAAGCAACCAACAGTGGCCTTATCCACTGCAGAGGCTGAGTATATAGCTGCTTCCTCGTGCTGTTCTCAGCTTTTATGGTTAAAAACACAGCTTGCTGATTACAAATTGAATGCTGAAAATATTCCTTTAATGTGTGATAATATGAGTGCCATCAATATTTCTAAAAATCCAGTTTTGCACTCTAGGACTAAGCATATTGAAGTGAAATTTCACTCAATAAGAGAACATGTCCAAAGAGGGGATATTTATATTCAATTTGTTAAATCAGAAGAGCAATTAGCAGATATTTTTACTAAACCATTAGCTGAAGATAGATTCTGCATGCTTAGGACTTGTCTAGGAATTTTGAGTTATAATTCTTTGTTTGAAAAATGCTGATGTGCTTGCTGGAGAATTTTGTCTCATGAACAGGTATGAGACAATTTTGGGCAGATGATGAATGTTTCCTTCAAAATAGCGTGTTCTGGGTTCATAGCAAGTGAAAAATCAATCTGGGCCAACATCAATTCAGATCTGGGTAGTCCTATATGTTTCACTAATTCAAACCACATCTGGGCCCAATGTGAATGTTACATTCTTACTTGTGTGTTAAAGTTTTCATTAAAAGTTTGTTTATGGCCCGAACAAAGGTTTTGTTTTAATTTTTGACTTTGGTCCAAAATGAATTTAAATTTAATTCTGATTGCCATTCAAAATTTAAAATTAATTTCCTGTTTTAATTTTAAAAATCAAATAAGATCTTCTCTTTTATGATGTCATGTCTTGTCAAGTCTTTTCAGATGATGATGCAGTTGCATGGTTTTGGAAAATTACTTTTGGGTACGGTTACCAACACTCCCTCTCTTCCCTCCATAACTTATCCTCAACCCTTCGGTTTCTTCCCTCTCACACCACTATCTCCCTTTCATCAAAAGCATCATTTTAACCAAAATGAGGAAGAAAGTCATTGCAAAAAGGGCTCCTCGTGAGAAGATTTACAAACTACCCACAAAGCCTTCCACTCGCTCTCAAGACCGAACCTTTACCCCTTCTCCTTCTCCTCCTACCTCTCCTCCTCGCTGTGACCCCATGGCTCGAACCAAAAATACTCCAAGGTTCCCTGCCTCTGCCAAGCCAACGCCACCACCGAAAGTCACACCATCCAAGCCAGGTTCATCGAAACCGAGTTCATCCAAAGGAAAGCGACCTGCAGCACCAGAACCTCCACCTGAGTCCACACAACCAAAATCTAGGTCTGTTCCATCACGTTCTCAAAGAGGTAAAGCTCGAGTTCCTCTCTCATCTGTTAGAGAACCAGAAGTTGATCCTTTTGCTCACAAATCACACTATATGACATCTCACTC
>NC_029778.3:18197296-18208810 GCF_000817695.3 Arachis duranensis | reverse complement strand
ATTTTGGTGTTGACTTGACCAATGAGACATATGAAAATAGACATTCATACCTAAAGGGGGGTGGTTCAGTGAAACAGAACAAAGGACCCACTAGATCTGAAAGAGTCGTCCTAGATGATGAAGATGAGGATTGTGTCCCTGAGAATTCTCCTGCTCCTTCCACCGAGGGTACTTCCATTTCCACTGGGAAGAAATCCACTCTGCTGAATGTGGTCAAGGATGTAGCTCAAGAGTTTGTATCTCAATCTAATCACATGATTGCCATGAGCAAGGAACAAAGGAAGTTAGCTAGCAAGCATGAGAACTTTCTGAAGAAATCAAGGGATAGGGTGGCTGTGCTCATGACCTTCATTGATAACCTTAACAATGATGAAGACATTGCCACTGATGTTGAAGAGGATGCTGCCTCGGAAGGAGATGGTTCTGATGCCTAAGATTTGTCTCATGAAGACTGCTGCTGATGCTCTCGTTTTGTCTCATGAATTTTATTTATTCTGCATCTGTTGAACTTTTTTTTAATTTTTTGGATGACTGTAATAACTCTAAATACTGCTGCACTTTTGTTGGTTTAGTTAGAACTTTTGAACTACTATCTAACCTTTCCTTGCAGGATTTGCATTGATGTTTGGATGACTGTAATAACTCTAAATACTGTTGCACTTTTGTTGGTTTAGTTAGATCTTTGAACTGTGATCTAACCTTTTCTTGCAGGATTTGTATTGATGTTTTTTGTTGATTTTGTTTATTTTCCACCCTTGATGACAAAAGGGGGAGTAATAGCACTAGAATTTGATCCCTTTGCTGCTGATATTAGATTAATGTTGGGCTGATTATGTGATGTTGCTCATTTGATATCTCTTAGACAAGATAAATGTGTATAGCTCTTTATTGTGCTTTCTTTAAGTACAATGCATAAACAAGAACAAAGAGGAAAGCATAAATTCCAAAGAAATCAGATGGGCCAAACGGGTTACATGATCCAAGCCCGAACTGGTTTCAGAATTGAAATTCCCTCTCTCTTGCTTAACTAAAAGCAACGTTCTTCTTCCTTCTAATCAAGTCACATCAAGATTTCAGAAAAAGCAAGAAAGAGAAAGAGAAGAAAAGCTTCTTCCATAAGCCATGAACCAAAGAAGCAAGAGAGAGAGAGAGTTGAAGCTTGAAGCACAGAAGCTAAAACAGAAATCCCAAGCTAAATCAAGCTTAAGAAAGGTAAACCATATCATCTTGCATGCATCAGATCTTCATCCTTTCTTCCCTACTCTCTGCTCTATCCGAAAATGGCTTTGAAGGGAAAGTTGTTCTCTGCCCTATTCTGCTTTACATCGACGGTCACAAGTGATACTTGGGGACCAAGTAGTTTCTCAATGGCTAAGATCAAGTTGACCATGAGAAGATTTCTATGGTTACTGCTTTGTGGCTTTCGGTCAAGATGAGGAAGTCAGAGGGAAAGTTTCTACTCTGAGGATTAAGAAGAAAAAGTGGATCTGTGGTTGGTGAAGCTCAAGGCTCAAGATGTTGACCTTGGAAGAAGAACCAAGGAACATGCAAGGAGATAAAAAGAAGCTTGTTGTTCATTCTGAAGCAAGGAGAGAAAATCAGAGTTTGAAAGTTTTGTTCTGAGAAAGCTCTTTGAAGAAGTTCAACTAACTGGACAGTGTAACCTACTCAAAGGTGCATTCCGCCAGTATGAAGAACTGAATCAGAGGCTTGCTAATCTGGTTTTTCGCATAGCACAGAGGCTGTTGTTGAAGTCAATCTCCTTCATGTTTTTCTGATTGTAATGTACTTTTCTAAGCTTATCTTTCTGTAATTTCTTGAGAGAAAAGGCAAAGTGAGAAAGCTTAAGAAAAAGCCATGAGTGAAAAGGCTGAGAGATACACTTGAGAGAAAAGCCTAGAGTTATTTTCAGATTTCTTTAGGTTGGTTAAGTGTCTTGTATCTTATTCCTGTTTGGTATCCCTTTCTTAGTTGGGTTAGCACTAAGAGTAAATAGTTAGGTGTTAGCATAGCCAATATCAAGTTAGGTTAGAACTTGAGTGTGAAATTGGTGTATGTAATACTGTTAACTATAGTGAAATTTTTCCATATTTGTGGAGGAGACTGGATGTAGGTTGCATAGTACAAAGCAACCGAACCAGGATATATGCTGGTGTAAGCCTTTTCTTCTCTGTCATGTTCTGTTTTCCGTTATTCATGAGACAAAAATAAATTGTCTCATAAATTTCCGCTGCTGAGTTCAAACAGAATCAGATCTGTAACTTCTACTAAAAAGGTCATAACAGCAACTTAAAAAGAAGGCATAGATTCAACCCCCCTTCTCTAAGCCTACTACAACCTTCAGTCCACTATTAGTGGACAAAATAATTTCCTTCACTTCTGAATCCCAAACAATTCGATTGGGGTCAGTACACAGATTTAAAGTCATTTCTTCAACTTTTCCTCCATTTCTAAGTTCGTAGCCTTCGCAGTTGCTTCATCGATATTACCCACCAAATAAAAGGCTTACTCGGGAAGACTGTCTAATTCTCCAGAAAGAATCAATTTAAACCCTCTAATTGTTTCTGCTAGACCTACATATTTTCCTGGCGAACCGGTAAATACTTCTACTATGAAAAAAAGCTATGATAAGAAACGCTCAATTTTTTGTGCTCTTGCTACAGTTAAGCGATCCTCTTCGGATAATTCGTCCAACCCAAGGCTAGCTATAATGTCCTGAAGTTCTTTGTAATGCTGTAAAGTTTGTTTAACTCTTTGCGCAGTTTTATAATGTTCTTCACCAACAATCTGAGGTTGGAGTATAGTTGACGTTGAATCTAAAGGATCTATAGCTAGATAGATACCTTTGACAGCCAATCCTCTTGATAGTACGGTCGTAGCATCCAAATGTGCAAATGTCGTAGCAGGGGCAGGGTCGGTCAAATCGTCTGCGGGTACATAAACTGCTTGAATAGAAGTTATAGACCCTTCTTTGGTAGAAGTAATTCTTTCTTGTAAAGAACCCATTTCGGTACTAAGGGTCGGTTGATAACCTACAGCGGAAGGCATTCGACCCAATAAGGCTGACACTTCGGATCCCGCTTGGACGAATCGGAAGATATTGTCGATAAATAGAAGCACGTCTTGTTCATTAACATCTCTGAAATATTCCGCCATATTTAGGGCAGTTAAACCAACTCTCATACATGCTCTAGGCGGTTCATTCATTTGATCGTACATTAGAGCAACTTTTGATTCTCCAATAATTTTTTCATTAATTACTCCAGATTCTTTCATTTCCATGTAAATATCATTTCCCTCACGAGTACGCTCCCCCACTCCGCCAAATACGGATACACCGCCATGAGCTTTGGCAATGTTATTGATCAAAGCCTACTTAAGTGAATGCGGATCCACCTTCCAAGTATCATTGACTTAACCTTCTCCCAAATAAGACCAAAATCAATGCCAAATACAAGAAATGCCAACAGTGAGAGAAAACTACAAAAGATCAATACTACTGCTGAAGTTTTGTTTTATGAGAATGAAAAAGGGTCGGGCTCAAAGCCCCTTATCGGATCCCATTGAAATAGGATCCACACAAGGAAAAGCACTTGCCATTCGTTGGTTATTAGGGGCATCCCGAAAACGTCCGGGTCGAAATATGGCTAAAGAATTAAAAAAATATTAATAAAATAATTTTTTTTTATAATAATAAAAAAGAACTTTGTTGTTTAACTTAATTCTTGAATTTCTATGAAAAAAAATCAGAAAAATCGGGCCCCCTCTTTTTTATTGTATGTAATTTGTTCTCAATAAGGATATCCAAGAACAAACAATTTTTATTGGAAATATTCCTCTAATGAACTCCTTGGGAACTTCTATAGTAAATGGAATTTATAGAATTATAATCAATCAAATATTGGAAAGCCCTGGTATCTATTATCGGTCAGAATTGGACCATAACAGGATTCTGGTCTTTAGCTCTGTTGCTCCTAGAACAGCCTTCAATATGAAATGTTAATTAGCCCGTGGCTACTTCACTATTCAACTCGGGATGCTAACTGTATTCATAGCTTTCCATATCTCGGAACCAGATCTACTTTCTCATCGGCATTCTCTAAATGATTTACGTTATGGTCTTGAACTCTCGATATATCATATGTCTCAGCATGTTATATTCGATACGGGTAGGAGAAGAACCCGACTCGGTATTCTTTTCTTAAAAAAAGAAAAAGATAAGATCCTAGCTGCAGTCGAGGCTCCATCTCTAAATGGATAATATTTTTGTCTTAAGGGATACGAGTTTTTGAAAATAAAGGAGCAATATCAACGCAGTTTCTATTGCTCCTTTACTTTTTTTATATACATATTAGCAGATAAAAAAAGAATGGAAACATAAATAGAATTAGAAAAAACATAAAAATGATAACAAAATCCGTAGCTAAATCTGCCCAATTTTCCCTTCATGTATGGTTACCGGATGCTATGAAGGGGCCTACTCCAATTTTTGCTCTTATACATGCTGCTATTATGGGTCCTACCTCTCTATCTATTTCTGAGATGTTTGGATTTTTCAAAACTCCATGGACATGCAGAAGAGAAATGCTATTTCCACTCCTCAGTAACGGTCGGACGATAATAAAAGGTCATAGCAAACCCCGTTGCTACTTGGACTAAAAAGCAAGTAAGTGTAATTCCTCCTAAACAATAAAATATGTTGACATGAGGAGGGACATATTCAATGGTTCAATGGTCCAACCGAAGTCAAATTGTGGTTGAACCAGTTTAATTAAAAATAAAATAAAATAATTAAAATTTTCAAAATGAACATTATGTTTCATCATTAAAATAAAAAATTTCTAATTAATTTATAATCAACAACAAGCCAACAACTAAGAAATTAACTCAGAATTAAAACAATAGTACAAAATTAACTAAGAAAATTAACAACAATCAACAATAATTGAAGTAGAACAAAAACAACAATCAATTCCTGATTTTTTCTGATAGTTACATGTAGTGACACGGACACAAATGCATGTATTTGAAAAATTCTCTTCATTGTTCCAGTAATAGAAAAGTTTAAGGAAGATAGAGTCTCGAACTGAACAACTATATCTGAGCAAGGGATTCCAAAATGGGAATGATAGGAAGATAGCTCCTAAGATCCTTTTAACATAAGCATAAGCATTGAACACTTTAGACTAGGAGGTAAAGCATTCAGGAGCTGTTACAGAATAAGGTCTGACAGAATCAGCTGTAAAAATAGATTCTTCGCATGCCATGTATGTGCTTTACCCTGACTTTACTCTAAAAAGCTCTTTCTTTGCAAGTGGCAAGCAGACTATAGCTATGGTTCTATGGTTAATGACTTAATGCTGGAAAGAAGGGTATTCAAGTTTGTTTTTCTTTGTAACACTGTAAAGTTTGTTTAACTCTTTGTGCAGTTTCATAATGTTCTTCACCAACAATCCGAGGTTGGAGCATAGTTGACGTTGAATCTAAAGGATCTACAGCTGGATAGATACCTTTGGCAGCCAATCCTCTTGATAGTACAGTCGTAGCATCCAAATGTGCAAATGTCGTAGTAGGGTTGGAAGTTAGCTTTTGCTCTTTCATATTAGTTAAGGCTAATATTAATATATTGTCCTTCTAAATATCTATGCCATTTCTGAATTGCCACAATGCATACATGATATATCTTTTGTTTATTAAATCTACAGATCCTGTAGCAGAAGATACGTTTTATTAATTGAATGCGAGTGTGCCTTGACGAAGATATTTATGCTAGTGATAGAATAGAAGTGTTTTTATTTCTGAAATCTCACTCTTTTGATTGGGCTGTTTAACACTTCAAACCTCAGATATAGTTGTTCAGTTCGAGACTCTATCTTCCTTAAACTTTTCTATTACTGGAACAATAAAGAGAGTTTTTCAAATACATGCATTTATGTCCGTGTCACTACATGTAACTATCAGAAAAAATCAGGAATTGATTGTTGTTTTCGTTCTGCTTTAATTATTGTTGATTGTTGTTAATTTTCTTAGTTAATTTTGTACTATTATTCTAATTCTGAGTTAATTTCTTAGTTGTTGGCTTGTTGTTGATTATAAATTAATTAGAAATTTTTTATTTTAACGATGAAACATAATGTTCATTTTAAAAATTTTAATTATTTTATTTTATTTTTAATTAAACCGGTTCAACCACAATTTGACTTCGGTTAGACTATTGAACTATTGAACCCAATGTTCTGAAAACCGGTTCGAACCGGTCGAACCGGGAACCGCTGTTAAATACGGTTCGGATAAATAGTAAAACCGCCAATTTTAAAAACCGGAATTGAGTCGCCGAACCGGCCGGGAACCGGTCGGTCGAACCGAACCGTGACCCGGCCGGTTTTTTAAATTTAGGCAAAACGCTGCGTTTTGCATGGTAAAAGGGCCAAAAGCCCAAAACGAAAAGAGAACCCTAGCCACCCACTCCTCTCCTCTCCTCTCGAGCCTCAGCCTCCACTGTCACCAGTTCTCACTCCTCTCAGCCTATGTTCTGCTTGCCCAAATCATTCACTCTCCCTTATCCAACCCTAGCTACTCTTTTCGACCCACTGCCGCCTCTCCGTCGAGCCACTGCCGCGTCCGTCCGTCGAGCTCGGCCACCGTTCGTCCGTGTAGCCACTGCACCCAAGTCTCCAACTCCCCTGCTCTCTTCTTCCGCGAGCTCGCCCCATCCCCTACTCTTTGCATCTTCTTGCCATCAGCTTCATCTTCTTGCCGTCGTGTGGTCGGTGTCGTCCATCAATGAAGGGTCTGTCGGCGTCGCCTTCGAAGGTCAGTGAACGTCTTGCTCGCTTGTTCTTCAGTTGTTCAGTTGTTCTTCATTTTTTCCTACTTTTTTATGCTCTGTTTTTGCGATTAGCTCTGATTTTGTGTGTTGCGATTTTATTGATTAATGAATATTTTGTGATTAGCTCAGGTTCTTTACTGATTATTGATTTTTTACTGATGTGATTAAACACCATGGCAGTTAGATTACCTCTGGAAACGGTGCCAAGAATTGTGAATCCGCAATATTATTTTTTATTTAGGATTTACGATTCAATCAAGAATTGACTTTGGTATTATTTAAGAGCAGATTGCTGTTTTTGGCACCTGTATCACTAAAAAGTATTTAAAAAACCATAGTGTATGTGAAGCTGAAAGTGAGTGACATATTGTTTTCATGGATAATTCAACTTGCTGCATCGCATTACTAAGTATCTTTGTTCTAATGAATAAGAAAAAAATATAAATTGATATGAATCGAACAGGTTCTCCTCTTGTGAATAGGTTTTGCACTTGACTATGGAATAGGTAACTGTTATTGTTGAAATTATTGCTTAAAATGGATTTGTTATGCTGCTGCTGCTATAAATTAATTTATTTCTAGCTCTTGACCTCTTAACAGAATAGTTGGATACCCTAATTTTTTTCACTGTGAAGTGTGAAGGTTGTGAAGCTCTGTGAAGTGTGAACTGAACTGTGAACTTTGTTTAGGCGTACTTGATTTATAAATCTACTTTCTTTGCAATTGTCTCTAAGCATACTTGATTTTCTGGATTTAGAGTTATTTTTTTTTTTGAATTTCTGGATTTGAATTTTGAATTCGTGTTTGATCTGCAATTTCTGTTTGATTCTTCTTATTGTTGTTGTGGTTGAAATTCAAAATTGAAATCTGGTTCCTCTTCTTCGTCAATTTCATATTCTAGACTTGTTCATTATCTTTGCATTTAAGTGAGCAATTATAATCTGTTATCTGCTTATATTACTCTTCTAGGACAAACTCTAGCGATGGCTCAAGGCAGGAGAAATATGGAATGACTAACAAACTCCAAGGAGAGCCTAAGGATGCGGTTTGTAAAACTGATTTTTGAATAGGTTCAATTTTTCATGTTCTCTGGTTTTAAAACTGGATTTTATAAAAAAACTGGATTTTAGATTTGGATTTTAAAAAAACCAGATTTAAAACTGGTTTTGCATGTAAAACCGGATTTAAAACCGGTTTGTAAATAAAACTGGATTTAAATTTTAAATCCGGTTTAGAACCGGTTTTTGTTTTTTCAAACCGGTTTAGAACCGGTTTTGCTCTTCAATCCAGTTCTGGTTTGGTTTCCTGAACCATAAAACTGGTTTTGAAGTGGATCCAGTTTGGGATTTTAAAAATCCAAACCATGCCCACCCCTAGTAACTATCAGAAAAAATCAGGAATTGATTGTTGTTTTCGTTCAGCTTTAATTATTGTTGATTGTTGTTAATTTTTTTAGTTAATTTTGTACTATTGTTCTAATTCTGAGTTAATTTCTTAGTTGTTGGCTTGTTGTTGATTATAAATTAATTAGAAATTTTTTATTTTAACAATGAAATATAATGTTCATTTTAAAAATTTTAATTATTTTATTTTATTTTTAATTAAATCGGTTCAACCACAATTTGACTTTGGTTAGACTATTGAACTATTGAACCAATCACTCGACTGGTTCATTAACCGGTTTAGGTCTCACAACTTTGGTTTTAGTTTAGGACTTGGGTTTTTGTGTTTTCTTCATTAACCTATAATAACCTTTCTTTCTTTTTTGGTCCACTAACCTTTTCTTGGTCATAACCTATAATAACCTACAAGGACAAACATGACTAATTTATAATTTTTAAAGGATAAATTTAATTAAAAAAATCTCTCAAAAACTAATTTAGAAGACTAATTTAGAAAACGAGTGATCTTTCAGGACTAATTTGACCATTTATTCAACCCTAGATTAGTTTGCTTTACCCATTATCCTCTTGCCCCTGGGCCCAGGCCCAGGCCCAAGCGTTGATCTGTTTTGTCTTTCTCTGAATGAGGCTTCTCGGCTCTTGCTAGCTGACCTCGCTTCCCTTCTTCTCCGCGGCGGCCTACTCTCTTTTCTGCTTAACAGCTGCCTCCTCTTCTCCCCTCTGCCGCCTCCTCTCCACCGGTCTGCTCCGCCTCTCTGCCTCTACCTCTGTTTTTTTGTTTTTGCTGCTACACTGTTTTAATTTTTATTGTTAATCAAGTGCTAATGTTGCTGCTGCTATCGTTGTATTGTTGTTGGTCCTGCTGTTGCTAAATTGCTGACTAAATTATTGATAAAATTTCTGATCACATTATTGATCAAATTAGGTTGTTATGTTCAATCCTTTTTTTTTCCTGGTCATATTATGGTATATACAATCTTTGTTGAGGGTGCCTAAATGCTTATGCCACAGCATTTGCAAAAATAGTAGATACAAAAGCTTTAGATTGGGATTTTGATAATAAAATTTAATATTAGCTTTGTTATTTATGATGGTTGATAATAAAATTTAGTATTAACTTTGTTTATTTTTTATTTGGTACTTGAGATTAGTTACATGAGATTTTGGTGGATAATTTTGGATTTTTTTTATGAATTGTAATAATTGAATATAAATTATTTTGTTGAGTGACAGTTGAAGTTGAAGCTGAAGCATGGAGGGTCTGCGGCAAATATGGTGTCAACAGCACCGGTCTCTTTCTCAGCTTCTTTTCCTCCGATCAATTTCTTCCAAGATTTTTGTCAAAGGTACATAGCTACACACACCCTTTTCGTTTTCCTGGGACTCTCCCTCTCTTGTGTAGTATCATTATTACTATTTGCAAACTTGAGTACCAAAAATTTAGTTTGATTTTTTCAATAGTCTGCTAATTTGAGCTGTTTTCTTGATTATCTTAAAGTTCTGTTCAAGCAATTGCTTTTACTATGGACATTTGAATAACTGCAGAGCACGGCTGGTTATTCCTGCTATTGGTTTTAGCATTGGATTCAAATGGATTGATTCAACATTGGGGGTTTATACTTAATGAAATCTGTTTTGCACATCATTGCTGTAAAAGATGATTTCAGAAATAGAAGTAAAGCAAATGGTCCCAGAGCAATTAGAAAAAGGAAATAATAGCATATTACAATGCAACTAAGTAGTTGCAGCCGCCAGCCGCCTTTGAGTAGGAATCAAGCAATAACTTGCATTACTTTAGATTTAATGATTTCTTTATTTATTACTGTTATAGAAGTGTTTGATTTGCCTTTGCCCCGAAATTTAAGTTCTCTTGTTTTGCTGTTGCTGTGACATGAACTGAATGAAAATCTTGGTGCAGGTTTAGCATTTTCTACCACAAAAGAGAAATTAGCTGAAGCCTTTTCAGAATATGGCAATGTCCTAAATGGTATGTTCTTCTATTCTCACTACAAGCATTGAACATGAACGTCCCCATATTAAAATCTTAATGTACCTGTCAATGTCATTTCCCTTTTCCAGCTGATATAGTACTGAACAAAGCCAAGAACAGATCTAAGGGTTTTGGATACGTGACCTTTGCTAAGGAGGAAGAAGCCCGCAAGGCACAGATGGCCATGAATGGAAAGGCAAGAATCTAGTACCTTTATTTTTCTCTTCTGTGAAATGCCAAAATTCATAAATGAATCAACCCTTTACTTTTTCTTTTGTTGCAGATATTGCATGGACGTGTTCTGTACGTGGATATGGAACCAAATAAGAAACCAGAAAAATCATCTTTTGACAAGGCAACTACTGATGGTTGATTTGATCCTCAGTGATGCTTTGCATAACCACTAATTATTCTGACTCACAAGGGGGAACTTGATACATTCCAAGCCTAAGATTAAATTGTGAATTTAGTAGAATTCTCTTTAGAGTTAGCAACTGGCTTGAACATAATGCATCAGAATGGGACCTTAAACATGAGAAGAAGGAGCTGCATCTCCTCTCAGTGTTTTGCATATAACAATGTTGTTTTGTTCACATTGTATAAGTTCTCTCTATTTTGATCCACCAATGATGTTAAGCGTGGTAGTGGTCACATTCACAGCTAGTAACGGGTCCCTGCTTGCTAATCATGCTTGTTGAGAAGTAAATTTTTATGTAAACACCTTTGCAAAGCATGGCATGCTCGTAAAGGATGAGATCTCAATAAATCTGTTTATTTTCCTAGTAGTCATGCCTCACTTTAAAATTGACTTTATTTCACTATAATGCATACTAAAAAGTTGCTTGAGCAATTACAAATATATGTTTAATTTGAGAGACTATCGGTATACTATATGATGAGGTTAAAATACAATTTATTGTATCCGGATTGGGCGTTATATAATATGCTGAAACTTAAGAGAATTTTGTAAACTTATTTCCATACAATTTTGCGTAAGTAAAATTGTTACACTCGTTTTTCCGAGAAGTTTTACAAAACCAAAAAAGATAATGCATATCCAATTAAAACACCACATATTTACTTATCTATTATACAAAAAGAAGTGAAGATTCAATCCGACCATTTTTATCTTCACCCGTAGAAAACGGATAGGGGCCGATTTGTTCCATCTTCACCCTCTTTATCTTCACCCGTAGCCCTTATTCACACAATCCTAGAAACTCTTATTTACGTAAAATACATGTCCAAAATTTAACTAATTATTCCAAGATAAAATTAAAAACGGCGCGTGT
>NC_029778.3:18184244-18196780 GCF_000817695.3 Arachis duranensis | reverse complement strand
AAAAAAAACAAAAAAAGAAAAAAAAAAGAAGTGACAGTAAAAAGAAGAAAAAAAAAACAACAGTACAAAATTTGCGTGTATATATATATATATATATATATATACTGATTATTTGTTATTACCTGTTTTTGTAAGTTGTGATTGTGGTGAAGAAGATTATCATATTGCTGTTGAAGGGTATCCAAGCTTTGTTTCAATGCAGCAAAGTCTTTTTTCAATCTGCTTGGTCTTGAACCTTGCCCTTCAATTTTGAAATCTGATGGCAACTTAACCTGGGTGCAAACCAATCTCTTTTACGAGTTGAAACTTTGATAGAGAGGTGCCTACTACTAACAGGTTTGGACTGTGTTACAAAAGGAGAGGTAAGTAGGGGTCAAGTAGAAGTGTTTTAGGAGTTGTTAGGATATCCAGCTGGCTGAGAGGTTGTTATAAATAGCTAGGATATAGTTGTTTAGGGAGGATAGTTTTTCTGTTGTGAATTCTGTTAGAAATTGGAGAGGATCTCTCTCTCTTTGAACTGGTAGTTCCAGCTGTGTAGAACCTTCTAGGGAGAGCTAATTGGCCATCCCGATATATCAATAAAGCTTGATCCTTCTGCTACTACTGGTCCTATCAACTGGTATCAAGAGCTTGAGGATCCCGACGCTGAATGGTGCAATCGAGATCGAGAAAAATGGAGTCATGATTTGACACGATTGAATCGCGCATGGAGGAGATGTTTCGATCGATGCAGGAGACGCTACAGCGCTTCGATTCTCGAATAGATGCGTTCGAAAATCGCGTGCCTAATCGGAATGAGAGTGGTTCACCGGGATTGCACCTGGCCGCAGGCTCATCGGCCGGAAGCCGCGGCGCGCCGGAGCAATGGCGAAAGCTGGAACTTCCGATCTTCCGCGGAAACGACGCGGTGGTTTGGGTTGAACGCATGGAGCAATTCTTCTTGCTGCGCGCAGTGTCAGAGGAGGAATGGCTCACAGTCGCCACCTTTGCAATGGAAGGAAGGGCATTCACATGGTTCAGGTGGTGGGAGGCGACGGCGCCGGTGTTGCAGTGGTGGTTTTTCAGTGCGGCGCTGCTGCGGCATTTTCAACCGGAACGGCTACGGAGCCCTTATCAAGTGCTGCTGAAGCTGAAACAGACGAACTCAGTGCGGGACTATGTTGACCAGTTCGTGCTTCACGCGCGGCCCCTCCGTGGAATTGCGCCAGAGTTGCTGATGGATCTCTTCTTGAATGGACTAAAACCAGAAGTAGGGGAAGAATGTAAACTGTTCCCATACCAATCAGTGGACGAGTTAATGGAACTGGCATAGAAGGTCGAAAACCGCAATGCTGCCTTGCGAGGGGCATTGGGACGCGGTAAATCACTGGCTCCCAACTTCGCCAATGCCAATTCAACCGCTACCAAAGTGGAATCGACGACGGACCCCTTGCGACGGCGCGGATTGAGACATCTCAGCAACGAGGAATATAGAGCTAAGCGGGCCAAGGGGGAATGCTTCCTCTGTGACGAACCATACACTGCAGATCACAATTGCAAGAATAGAGAGTTCAAGCTTTTAATCATGGAGCCAGACTTTGAAGCGGATTGGTTACAGCATGAGGCAGTTCCGGAAACAGGGGAACAGGGACAATTGGAGCTCAAATTCATGAGCTTGAGTGGACATCACAAGTCAATCAAAGCCTGGGCAAAGGTAAATGGCCGCCGTGTACGCGTTCTCATAGATTGTGGAGCTTCGGACAACTTCGCGACACCAGAGATTATCACTGAGTTGGGCCTGAGAATTGACAACACCCCTAAGTTCCAGGTCAGGGTAGCGGACAGTACCAATACAGAGGGACAGGGAAGGTGTTTGGGTGTCACACTCCAATTCAAGGAAGTGGCAATCAAGGAAGACTTCTTCATCTTCCCAACTGACGAAGCGGAATTTGTCCTGGGACTGGCGTGGCTAGATATGTTGGGAGACGTTCTTGCAAACTTCAAAAAATCACGCCTTCGATTTCGGAATGGGGATAGCATGGTCACATTGCAGGGGGACCCGGAGCTGTGCTATGGAGGTATGCACCTTTAATCTGCAGTTTTGTCCATTCAAGAAGGGGGAGAAGGATTTATGGTCCAGCTGTGGCCCATGACTTTGCAAGCGGCTACGGTATTACAGGTACCGCGGGTAATCGAATCAGTGTTAGCATCTCATGCTAAGGTGTTTCTGGCATTACCGGGGCTGCCACCACATCGTTACCATGATCATGCCATTCCACTAATAGAAGGAGCTTCAGTTCCAAATATAAGACCTTATCGTTACCCACACCATCAGAAAGTAGTAATTGAACTAATGGTACGAGAAATGATGGCCTCAGGGATAATTCGGCCAAGCTCCAATCCCTATGCGAGTCCGATATTGTTGGTGAAGAAAAAGGACGGCAGCTGGAGATTTTGTGTCGATTATAGGGCATTAAATGGTATTATGGTGCTGGATAAATTTCCTATTCCCGTCATTGATGAGCTACTCGATGAATTGGCGGGAGCTGCAGTTTTCTCTAAGCTGGATTTAAAATCGGGGTACCACCAAATTCGGATGAGGGATTAAGACATCCACAAGACCGCCTTCCGCACTCATGAGGGCCATTATGAGTTTCTAGTCATGCCCTTCGGCTTGACCAACGCCCCTAGCTCCTTCCAAGCCTTGATGAATGACATTCTTAAGCCTCTATTGCGGAAATTTGTCCTAGTTTTTTTTGATGATATCCTCATCTACAGTCAGGATATGGCTAGCCATGCCCTTCATCTCCAAAAAGTTTTCCAGATTTTAGTGGAGAACCAGCTGGTGTTGAATGAGAAGAAATGCACATTTGCAGTGAGCTCAGTGGAGTACTTGGGCCACATTATCTCAGCACAAGGGGTCTTGGCGGATCCTAACAAAACTACAGCGATGCTAGAGTGGCCGGTGCCTACGGACCAGCGAGCTTTACGAGGATTCTTGGGCCTTACCGGCTACTATAGGCGGTTTGTGCAAGGATATGGGGTAATCGCCAAGCCGTTAACGGAGCTGACAAAGCGAAATGCGTTTGAATGGAATGACAGGGCACAAGAGGCTTTCGAGAGGTTGAAGAGGCTGATGGCAGACCTACCGACTCTAGCAGTTCTGGATTTCAATCAAGACTTTGTTTTGGCAACGGATGCATCGAGTGAGGGGTTGGGTGCGGTGCTGTCCCAGCAAAGCAGACCAATAGCATTCCTAAGCCAAGCACTATCTCCAAGGGCCCGACAAAAATCTGCATATGAGAGGGAGTTGATGGCCATTGTCTTCGCTGTCCAAAAGTGGCAGCATTACTTGTTGGGTCGCCATTTTATTGTTCTCACAGATCAGCGAAGTCTGAAGTTCCTCACGGACCAGCGACTTATGGACCCAACTTACTTGAAGTGGACCACTAAATTGTTAGGCTTGGATTTTGAGATCCGATACTGGCCAGGCCTTGAGAATAAGGCAGCAGATGCGTTGTCACGGAAAATGATGGCAAGGGCGATTTCAGTAGTACATATGAACCTCTAGGAAACGGTGGAAGAGGAGGTGGCTCACGACCAAGAGCTACAAAGGATTATGGTCGTCTTGCAGCAGGGGCTGGATGACTATCCGGGGTATTCCCTACATAAGGGTAAGGGAGGGAAGTTTGGACTGCAAATTCTTCTCAGATCCCACTTTTGCTGGCTGAGTCCCATGACAGCGGGACGGGTGGACATTCAGGCTTCTTTCGAACTTATAAGCGGCTGGCAGCAGCGGTGCATTGGCGCGGCATGAGGCAACAGATCAGGGATTATGTTGCGGGCTGCCACACTTGCCACCAAAACAAACATGCAGCGATGAAACCGGCGGGGCTGTTGCAGCCACTACCAGTCCCGGAGCGAGTTTGGGAGCACGTTACGATGGATTTTGTGGCGGCATTGCCAAAATCCAAAGGCATGGACACTATCCTAGTAGTGGTTGATTGGTTAACTAAATATGCTCACTTTATCCCCTTAGCTCATCCATTTTCATCCAAGGAGGTGGCACTAGCTTTTATTAAAGAGGTAGTTAAACTGCACGGGTTCCCCAAGTCAATCATATCGGATAGGGATAGGGTGTTCATGAGTAAGTTTTGGTCCGAACTGTTCCAAGCAGCAGGGACAAAATTGAAGTACAGCACGACATTTCATCCGCAAACCGATGGCCAAACCGAGGTGGTGAATCGCTGTTTGGAGACTTATCTGCGGTGCTTTGTGGGGGGCTACCCAAAGAAATGGTTGGAGTGGCTACCATGGGCTAAGTTTTGGTTTAATACCTCCTACAATGCCTCAGCCCAAACAACTCCATTTCAAGCACTTTATGGGGTTCCGGCACCTATTCTTTTCCAGGGAGAGACATTTCCATCACATGTTGAGGAGGTGGCAGCATTGACGGCAGCCAGGGATGCGGTGTTAGCAGAGTGAAGATGCACTTGGTGTAGGCTCAGCAGCGGATGAAACAAGCAGCGGATAGGCATCGAAGAGATATCGAGTTCAAGCCGGGTGAGTGGGTTTATTTGAAAATGCAACCTTATCGGATGCGGACACTAGCGGGGAGGGTCAATGAAAAGCTAAGCCCTCGGTACTATGGACCGTTTGAAGTGGTTAAGAGGATAGGGGCAGTGGCATACAGGTTAGCCATGCCTCAAGGGTGCAGACTTCACCCGGTCTTCCATGTTAGCAAGTTGAAAAAGGCTGTCCCGCCGCAGCAGTAGGTACAGACGCTTCCACCAGGGCTGGCTGAGGACGGTGAGCTGGTGATGCAGCCATCCCAGATTGTGGCATCGCGAACCGCAGAAGATGAGGCCTTGGAGTATTTGGTGCACTGGGTGGGCCTATCTCCTTGTGAGGACATCTGGGAGCGAGCAGCGACACTGCGGGCCACCTTTCCGAAGCTCCACCTTGAGGACAAGGTGGTTGTCCGAGGGGGGAGTATTGATAGAGAGGTGCCTACTACTAACAGGTTTGGATTGTGTTACAAAAGGAGAGGTAAGTAGGGGTCAAGTAGAAGTGTTTTAGGAGTTGTTAGGATATCCAGCTGGCTGAGAGGTTGTTATAAATAACTAGGATATAGTTGTTTAGGGAGGATAGTTTTTCTATTGTGAATTCTGTTAGAAATTGGAGAGGATCTCTCTCTCTCTCTCTCTGAGCTGGTAGTTCCAGCTGTGTAGAACCTTTTAGGGAGAGCTAATTGGCCATCCCGGTATATTAATAAAGCTTGATCCTTCTGCTACTACTGGTCCTATCAAACTTCCTTTCGAGTTCAAGCTTGTTCTCCACCTCGAAGTTCTTCTCCAGAAACTCAACTTGCTCGCTTATCAACCTCCTCTTTTTGCAACTACTACCTTGTTGCACCAAGCAACAATCAGAATCTTTATTATCAACGCCGACAATGTTCTCTTCCTTCTCTATTGTGGCTTCCAACAAGGGCCTATTTTTTTATTCTGTTGCTACTAATATTCTCAAAGTTCACCACTGAATTTGATTCTTGGAAAGAAGGTTGAAAAGGATGAAGATAGAGAGGGTGAAGGGATAAATGGGTCCCTACTCCCTATCCATTTTCCAGTGATCAACGTGGCACTTAACGTACGAAAAAAAAAGGAAAGAAAGGGAACAAAGGGAATCAATGTCTATTTTTTTTCCTTAAAATACCCTTCTTTTATTCTTCTCTTTAAAAATCATAATTTATTTTTTTTGGGTATTGTCAAAAAATGTTCTTTCTATTCCTAAGACTTGAACTCAACATCATTGGTTAGGAAACCAAATACTTACTATAACCTCACATTTGTTATTATTACATACAATAAATGAATCCATTAGTTCTTATAAACAATACAACATTTTCTAGAAATATAGACATAGCTAAACTCATCCATCCAAGAACCTTCAGGTTACCAAACACCCATCTCCATCAAAGGACCTGTGACAATGAATGAAGGATTCTTAAATTCCAACTATGTTATACAATTTTCAATGATACAAAATCAAAGAATGATAAAAAGTGCAGTCTCCAAATCAAACTGTACATAGAAAACACATTCTAAGAAAAGAACGACTTTTTCATCCTTTTCTTCTTTCTTGTAATTACAAGTTTTTCTCAAAGATAGAGCAGGACAGGCAATCAACAATTGATCAAGGTGAGTTTGACGAGTTGAACCTAGCACCATGACCATACAATGATGGTAGAAGCCATCGGAGGAAGCCAACAGTAGTTTCGCCTTTTGATCTCTTTGTCGAGTACTCAATCAGCATGTTCCACAGGTCCCCAACCGTCCATCTCTGTGACAAAATCCAACTAGCCACCTGCACAATATCGAACCCAAAGTTCCTACTAAGAATCTTAACATCAAAACAAGTCCATCTCAAGCTGAAAATGTTGCCGGCACTCAGCTGGATGGAGATACTCAACGGATGGACAGCATCCACCAATTGCAGAGAAACAAGTGATGAAGGAAGCAACGGATAATGATGATATTCATTGAAAACAAACCACAAAGATAGCTGCCAACACACCATTAAGAAGGAAAATTCAAATTACCTCGTCTAGGTTCTGCAACGCCTCCAAGCCAAATGTGTAGTATGCTATGAAAGGTCTTAGGGCCTGCATGGAACGAACCAACACGAATTCAACATTTTGAATTGTCACCAAAGAATGAAAATAATCAAAATATGTGTTACCTGTGAAGCAGCAAGCCACTGAATTATAGCCTTTAGTTCAGGATCTCCTCCAAATGCACCACATCCCCAGTTTCCGGTTGCAACCCCAATATTATTGCCCTGCTCCATCCGTTGGTAGTTATTTTGAAATTTTTCGAATTCATGATTTGAAATTTCTTCTTCACTTGTTTCCATATGTGTTAGCGTTGAAGCATCAAACTGCAAAGCAAAAGAGAAAATGTCCGGAAATATCTTTTATGAGAATTTCATACTCAAACATGGCTGTTCAACCAAAAATCCAATTTCTTTGTTTATTGACAGACATGATGAAAACCAACCTGTTCAGATGACCATCCATTCTCTTGTAATATTTTCTGATACTTCTGATATTTAAATTGGTATAGAAAACCACAGAATGCCTTATTGATCTCTCTACAGGAATTAGCAATTTGAACTTTTTTAACCATTGCAAATAATAATATTTTCCCAAATAATTGTTTTTGTAATACGCATTAGTTTAAAGGAATTGAACTGGAAAAGACCATAATAAATGAAAGAAAAATATAATTACAAAAATGAAGTATGGCTACTATTTATAATTATCTCTTGACGTAAATCATACACATTCCTCAAAATGATTGAGAAAATAAAGCTAAAACAAAGTTTGAAAAGAGTTTCAACTTTGCAGCGGATACATACAAAACACCCATTTATAGAGATTCAGGAACATAAACCAAGATTTACTAACCGTAATACAAACTTTTCCCTATATTGTCTCATCCCTGGGCTACATAATGCATCAATTGCAACAATCCTGGTTTTACGTCTTCCAAGATTGTCTACGTCCCTTTCATCCACATAATCACCGGAAAATCGAAATGATGATGCATACCTAAAGAATTCAGGATATACTTTTATCATTAGGTTACGAAGGACAATAAATACCATATTGGAAAACATGCAGCAACACAAAGAACAATAAAATGTTTGACCCTTTTTTTTCTCGGTGCATAAACAGAAAACAGTGAGAAGAAAAACAGATGTCGAATTTATCCAGTTAAAAAAAAACATACAAATAATAGACAAACATTAACAGAGGCAAAAACAGAGGAAATACACTATGCTAAGCATAATGATGAAGAAACATGATTTTCTTCCACCTTACTCGAGCAATAGGCATTAAAAATATTCTTCTCCAAATAGAAGTGAAAACCATTTTGTAGTGCTCACCCTGTATAACTCGAGAACCTTTCAACGCCAACAATATCTATAGCCTCGTTTTCCTCCATGGCTGTCAAGAAAAGCATGCCAGCAATCAATTCTGGACTGACCATGAAGCGAATTTCTTCCTATATCAGACAATTACAAAAGATATAATAAAAATAAAAATAAAAATAAAAAGAAGAAAAATTACACATCAGCAGGCAAAAATTTTCACCTGGCAAAACAATACCTCAATCTACAGTGTCTACAAAATGATAAAAGTTGCTAATACAAAATGTACCCCACACCATATACATATGCATGTAAAACATATCAGGAACTATGATCTAAACAGCTATCCTATTTGCCAAGAATTTAGGTCTCATGGTAATACTACACTGTACCTGTACACAGCCCCTTCCAAGAGCACCACCACCAAGATATTTATTTGCAAAATCCACTTCAACAGCTTCACCTGATTGATCTTCTATGTGTCCTGAAGTGTGAACCTATGAAAATGCCATAGTATTACCTTGTAAAGTAAATATTTCATTATCAACCAAAAAGAAATTGGCCTCCTAGTAGTAGAAAATGAATTTCCTTCAATTACCTCGAATTTGCAAAGAGGTATAGCCGAAGTGCTCCAAAAGTTAGAATTTGGGTAAGAAATTAGATCAGCATCACCTTCAAAGGGTAGTACTTTTCGCTCAAAAGAGACAACACCCTTAGGCATATCAGAACTTATCCTTTGAAAATAGTGAATGATGCATCGAATCTTACTTTCCTGCTTTTGACTGTAATCTTCATATAGACTCCTGAAAATGAAGAAAGCATAATTGATCTGTTCTATCCAAAATTTACATCAATTTTACTAATACATTCAGAAATTTTTGCAACCAGACATAATTTTATAATAGATAAATATTAGAACAAAATGAAACTAGAGCAATATCAATACCCTCTCTTCCTATTTTTCACACCCATTCAGTCACCATTTCACACAGAAAACAGCATGACATTGGCTGCATCATCTTGATATCAATAGGGCAGCCCGGTGCACAAGCATCCCGCCATAACGCAGGGTCTAGGGAAGGGCGACACACAAAGGGTATGATGTACGCAGCCTAACCTAAAATTACATCTGTGGCTGTTTTCACGGCTTGAACCCGTGACCTTGAGGTCACACGGAGACTGAGACGAAGAGAACTCAGCTGTTGCTCCAACAGTGCAAGAAAAACAAAAGACTAAAAACATCAAATTAACAAAGAGAAAGAAAAGCTATAGATTCCATACGCAAACAATTGATCGAAATTGATTATTTGAAGCTGTTTCATGTATCTGTCATGGTCCGGGAATAGGCAAAAAAGCGAACACCCAAGAAGAGCAGCAATCAACTCCTAAAAAGCAAAGAAATGATAAGGTTGACTATAATAACCATAGTCATCAGTAGTGGCAGCCATTAAGCAAGTTATATTATTGAGTACAGAACATACAATACAGCAAGTAATTATAATTCTAATGCCGTTGGAGTAAAATCACATAAACTCATAGCAAAAGAAGCAAACCCGGGAAAGGAACACAATTCCTGCTTCCTGTGAATCCAACATGCGAAGACCGGTTCCAATCATAGCTCCCACATTTAAAACCTTATCAGCATTTTCATAGTGTGCTTCCAACAAAGATGGCAACCTCAAAAGCAAGCTCCCCAATGCTGGAACAACCTCCTCAAACCACTTCCTTGATTCCTCCCTAGTCATCAGCTGAAACAAAACAACACCGCATAACCCCAAAATCCCAACTTTAGAATAACCCACAATTCAAAATTGAAAATTGAGTGGGAAGTGTGTAATTACCTCGTCGAAGAAGAGGGAGTATCCAAGAGAAGTGGAAGGAGCCAAGGAGTTGGAAGAGAGAGAAAGAGAGTTTCTGATGTCTTCAATGGCGGTGAAGAGGATGTGGCCTGAGTCAACGTGACTGTGAAGAGGTCCTCTGGCGAGTTCTTTGAGCGCTTCAACCACATGCGACGGCCAAAACAGTGTGGAAGAACGCATCACCACTGGTAGGTACGGCAGAATCGATCTCAGGTCTTCCCTCTTCTCCATTTTTCTCTTTTTCTTGTTACGCCGTTTCGCTAACAAGGAGCGAGTACTCTTCAAACGAAGGTAATGAGAATCGGACCAGTCATCGAACCACTCTAGTCACTAATTTATTGGTTTATTGGTCCAATCGATCTAATTGTATTTTAATAAAAAAATTATTTTAAAATAAAATAAAATAATAAATAAATTATAAATAAATATCCTAAAATATAACTCTAACCCACTTTTTGTCTCTATGACAATAATATCATTCACACAACATAATTATTGAATACAATGCAAAGCTACTTATTCACTGAGATCTCACATTATACAAACAATTTTCATGACTTAACTTTGCATATTTTCAACAAACAATTGTAATCAGTGTTATTTTTTCTTTTATTTTTTCTTTTACGATGATATGTACAAATCACGTATAGTACAAAATTACAAACTAATTAAAAATAGATATGAGCTTAGATGCATGATTATATAATGTAGTGAGGTGAAATTTGTCTTTGTTGTTAACATGAGATTATACAATGCTCTACTGTGAATTTGTCTCCAAAAAATATTATAATATTCATGAATTCACAAAATATTTACTCTAAGAATCAGAGAGCATACATACTGAACTAGGCAAGTAATGCTTAACTACATTGAATAAATTTGCTAAGTAATGCTTAACTACATTGAATAAATTTGCATGGCATTGACATGACTTTGACTAATAACACATATATAAATATGCATTGAAAAAGTACAAAATTTCAATAAACATTATTAAACAGCGGCAAGAAAGAACAATCATCATTTAGCAACAAACATTACAAACAGCAACAAATAATCACACTATTACCAAATTAAAAAATAATAAAAACTAGATAACCCCGGTCATAAACACCATTACCAAATTAAATAAAAAATCAACCGAAAATCACCTTGCAAATAAAAAATTCAATAATTACATCAGTTATCCAACTAAATAATTGCATCACAGTTATCATAAACTGATTTCAAAGCCTAGGAGCAGAGTGAAATTAAAAACATGAAGCATATAATAAATCAAAAGATCACCAATTGCAAATTTTTTAATAAGAACAAAAGTTAAGAACAATGAAAAATGAAAAAAATTCAACAGTTTTCAACCCAATTTTAATAAAGCTCATCACAATGATTAACAACAACAAAAAGTACTGAAGGAACAGTGAATCAATAACAGGCAGTGCAAATTTAAAATTTAAAAGTTATCAATTTAAAATTTATCATTAAATACAATCAGTGAGCAAAGCCAATCAACCAAACACTGACTGACTGAGTATTCTATTCTGATTTTGTGACTGGGAAGCAAAAAATTCAACAACAAATTCAAGTTACAGCAACAAATTTAACAAATCCAAGTAAAGTCCCAATTTACAGCAACATTTAGATTAGCAACAAGGCAAATTTGATTAGCAATTCAGGAACATACAAAAATACAGGGAGAAGAAAAATCTGAAAAAGAGAGAACAGGGAAGCGATGGTGCAGGGACTCACCAACAATCGACGGCGAGTCGGCGACCACCACACAGAAGGCGACGAAGCAAGAAACAACCCCACGAGTTGCTTCTGCAACTGGAGACGAGACATACGAACCACAAGATGCCAGTGACTGAGATGAAACTCGAGTGAGACTAGGAGCAGGCAGAATCGAGCAGAGACAACCACGGACGATGAGCAGCAACCAACATGCACAGCTCGAGCACTCACTGGCGGAGGGAGGCGCGAGCAGCCGAGCACAGAGGAGAATGGCAAGATGCAAGCACCCGACGTGGAAGATCCGGCGAGAGACCCGAGAGCACGAAGATGGAAGTTCTTGAGTGCGACAGACGGCAGCAGCAATCTCTCACTCCGACAGACGGCGACAACTATTGGTGGAGGCTAGTCTTTGCTTTCTTTGGGGGAGGCTAGCACAGTTTGCTCTTTGCTGAAGGAAGGAGTTTAAGAAGGGGGGAATGGAGGAGGGGATTTAAATATGATTTTCGGACTCAATAGGTCCTTCCGAGTTAGAAAATGTGTTTTCTGCGAAAAACCGTGAAAAACCACAAACCGACAGTCGAACCGGTTCAAGTCTGCTCGCTGCTGCGCGAGAAGCAGTGAAAACAGCCGAAAACCTTAGAAACATATTAGAGATGAAAAGCCAGGCGTTAGTGTTAAAAGTTTGGCCCGAAGTTGGGCCAAACGAGCTAAAAACGCTAACGGGTTGAACCGGGCCTAAGTTGAGCCCAAGTCCATCATATATAGGGGTGGCAGTGGGGCGGGTAGGGGCGGGTTTTTGCCCTACCCGACCCCACCCCGCCCTCCTTGCATTCCACTACTATCCGCCCCACCCCTACTTGCGGGTAGTAGGCTACTCTACCCTAACCTGCCCCTATAAAAATTAAATGACATTTTAATTTTTACACATTCATATATAAATTAAGATACAAACTTAAAATTCATAACTAAATTAAAATACAAACATAAGATTCATACAATGTCAAATAACTTGAAATTTAAAAGAGTTCATACAATGTC
>NC_029778.3:18176055-18182147 GCF_000817695.3 Arachis duranensis | reverse complement strand
AATATATATATATAAAGGCATAAAAAATATCTTTTATTTTTTACTTTTAACTATTATAATTTCTAAAAGTATAAACAAATGATAATTTTTATATTCACAAACATTAAAGTCTTTGTAATTATAAGTATCTAATAAACATAATTATAAATCAATTTTTTATCCAAAACATAATTATAAATATTGTTCTCAGTAAAATAAACATAATCCAAAACATAATTATAGATATTGTCTCTAAAACAAAATAAATATAATCCAAAACACTCAATTTTCATCTTCATTTTTTTGTAAGTTGGGTTGAAAAAAGTTGGGTTTTGGTAAAAAAATTGTAAAAATACCCCCTTACTAAAAAATACTAAGCCCGGCGGGGAAGCCCGCCCCGCCCCGCCAAAACCCGCCAAAACTCGCGGTTTAAGCGGTGCGAGTTAAGCGGACTTTTGTTATTTGGCGGTCCTAATTTTCCAGCCCAGCCCGCCTTTTTTGGCGGGTTACGCGGGCCGGCCCGACGGGTTTAGGCCCGTTTGCCACCCCTAATTCATCAACTTGCTTGGAGCATTCTGTTGGATCTGGATACATTTTTTCAAATTGAAACTCAACCCCAACCATCTTGTACCTAGGGTCTAAAATAGCAGCAACACCCATAATGCCATGAATTTCATCCCAATAGTTTTCAAATTTCTTCTTCATGTTAGATGCCATATTAGCAATTAACGGATTAGCAGAAATTTCCCATTCATCCAATGACACTTTTATTTTACAAACCAAATTAAAATAAAGATTAGCAGTCAGAAATTTAGACCTAGAAAACAGTTGAGTAACATCATAAAATAATTTCAATTTGTTACATATTTCCTTCGCAAGTTCCCACTCCTCATTACCTGGCAAAGTTTTATAGTGGGGTTCCTTCTGTCTTAACCTAGGAAAGATAGCTTTATACAACAAAGCAGTTTCTAACATCAAATAAGTTGAGTTCCATCTAGTTGGGCAATCAAGAACTAATTTCCTAGTAAATGAGATCGCTGTTTTAGCACACCAACTCACAAAAGTTCCGGTCCTTTTCGGTGTTGCAGTCCAATACAATACACTACTACGAATCTTTTCTATACTTTTTCTTAACAATACTTAAGCCATCCTTCACAATCAAATTCAATATATGAGTATAGCAACGCATATGTAACAATTTACCCCCCAACATCAAGAATGAAGAATCTAAACGCCCCAACAGTCCATCTATCATAGCATCATTAGTAGAACAGCTATCCAATGTAACAATGGACAATTTTCTATCAATGTTCTAGAATATTTTCATCAACGTTTCAGTGAGAACTTCACTTGTATGGGGACAAGGAACATAACAAAAGCTGAAAAGATTAACAAACATACATGCATTTTTAGTTTAACCTAGCTCAACATATGAAAACAACCCAATATATAAAAGTTTATAAAATGTTTAAAGTACCTCAATAGGCGCATATGCAACTTCCACAAACTATCAATATAGTGAGCTGTGACAACCATGTATCCTTTTTCTTGGTTGGAAGTCCACATATCACTAGTTACTGCAACTCTACTATCATTTTCATCTAGTTAAAAGGTTAACTTCCGCTTCTCGTCCACATACATCTTCAAGATGTCTTTTCTGATAGTGTTTCGACTAGGCATTTTAAAAGTTGGTTGCATTGAAGCAAAAGCTCGCCTCAATCCATGGTGGTCTACACAACTCATAGGATACTCATGCAGAATAATCATTTCAGCGACACATTTTCTTGTAAATGAAGGATCAAACACAAAACCATCTTCATTCACTTTTTGCTTTTGTGATTGTTTTGACAATGATTCAACAATTGATGATTGCCTAGATTTTTCCACCTTTATTCTCTTGCAATATCGATCCACATGGTTCCGCAATGACTTGGTACCATTCCTCGGATTTGTACTAAGCACAGTCTTGCAAAACTTACATTTCGCCTTCCATTCACCTTCAACTTTCAAACGATCAAAATACTCCCAATAAGCACTCTTAACATGAGCCTTATTGTCACCTTTATTAGGAGTTAATCCTTCTGGAGTTGAGACATTATCCGTTGCTTGTGGAGTTTCTGAAGTTGGATTAGCATTACTTTGAACTTCAACTTCATTATCATTTGGAGCAACACTGTTGCTTTGTGTGTCTTCTCTAGCATTACTAGCCATGAAGTAATTTGAAAACACCTATATTAATAAAATTAAAATACATGAGGGTATAAAATTAACATAAATCATATCATAAATGCATAATTACAAAATTAGAATAAACCAAATCAGAATGCACAATTAAAGTAGTTTCCAAGTGACAAAACTGGTGGATTGGATGAATTTGGATTGCAAACTTTGGATCAAAATGAACCAAGGAGAGACCAGAGTCAATCAATCAAGCTAAATGCAAGAGATAACCACCAGAGTCACAATCACAAGGTTATATCAGTTACAATGCTAGAAAATAATATTGATGGTCATAGAAAAATGGACAAGAAACTGTTTGATCTTAATACCAAGCCACAACGGATAAATGGTTCAACATCAAACAATCTGGTAAGTGTTTTTCATTCTCTAGAGTTTTATGATTCAAAAAAATATTTTCTAAGTTTCATTTCATGACATATAATTAATTTATTGAGCATGTGATGACTAATGTTTTGATAGTTCAATTGAATTAATACATATTCTGGTTTTTGAGAAGCAGGATAAGGATATATTGGGCAGTAATAATCATGATTCTATTGGTGTTGTACCGGTAGAATTGTTCAAACAAGAAGCTGAGAAGTAATTAAGGTATAACATATGGAGTGAACTTATTGTATGTCTGCTGAAGTAATAAGATTATCTATTAAGTGTTTGAGTTCTAACCAAATTAATCAAGAAAAAGAGAAATATCATTATAAAAAAATGAGTTGTAATAAACTAGCACATGCATAAGATGTTTTCATTTGTAAAAGAATATCGACCTTTGTTTTTAATACTTATTTTTTCACATTTTCTTAATTGTAGATATTACTAGAGAATTGACTTCCATACTTATTTCTTTTTTGATATTACTATGATGTGGATTTTACCATTTGCTTTCTTTAAATTTTTCCTCCTTGGGATACTAAACATGTTTTACCTCTCCTGTATAATTAACTTAATCAAAAGTGGCATCATTAGCAATAAAATAATATCTATGCTTCAAGAAAAGTTGTGGTGGTTACGGTCCAAGGTAACTAAAAAATTTTGTGACACAACTTGCAGGCTCTATGTGATGAAGCAAGGTTCTGGGGAGCATTTGGGTTCTATGCCGTATTAAATTTAGTTTGTAAATTCAACATATATCAAGGCAATTTGTTCTTTTTACAGCATAATTACAAAATTAGAATAAACCAAATCAGAATGCACAATTAAAGTAGTCAAGCCAAATGTATGCATTTACTTCCTTTAAAATCCTCTAATAGGTACATTACAAATTCAATATTACAAATAGCAAATTATGGTAACTGTGTACACCATCTAATTTCAGCAGGCAGCAGCCATGAAGAACTGAAGATTGATGGTTTAGAAGTTATAATAAATTCTCGTTGCAAGTATAGTTTCTAAACCAAGCAATCAACCTTTCTTACAAACGTTTTGGTTGTCACTAGTAACAAACCCCTAAATAAATTGATAACCAAAGTATTTAAACCTTGGATCGTCTTCTCAAGGAATTGCAGGGAGGTATGTTCTTATTATTGGTTATGGGTTTTGTAAATTGGGATTTTGAAAGTGAGGAACAAGTAAATTAAATGACAAATAAAATAAATAATTAACTATAAAATAAACTCTTGGCAAGATATGAAACGGAAGTCCTATCCCAGTTACTCCTATGAGAATGGAAGTTAATCCCACTTAGTTAACCTTTGCGTAATCAAGGGAAAGTCAAGTGAACCAATTGGTTAGATTTCCCAAGTCCTAGCCAACTCCTAAGGAAAGACTAGAGTTAGTGGAATTTCAATTAATCAGCCGACATAACAATCAATCCTGAATAGTTGATAACTCAAGAGCTTCCAGTTAATCAATTAAAGCAAATAATATAAAAAGCTAAATAAGAATCTTAGATCTGAAATACCTCAATTGCATTAATAAGAGAAAATCAATCTAAACATAAAGAATTCATAAGTCAATCTGGCAACATAAGTAATTAAATGAGAGCATTAAAGTATCTGAAAGTAAAAGAGAAATATAAAGTAAAAGAAATATTGAACCTGATGAAGAGTTGAAATCCTAATCCTTTAAGAGGAATCCTAATCCTAAAACCTAGGAGAGAGGAGAGAACCTCTCTCACTAAAAACTATATCTAAAACCTAAAATTGTGAGTTATGAAAGCATGTCGAGTCTCTGCATGTTCCCTAACTTTAATCTGTATTTCTGGGCCAAAAACTGGGTTGAAATGCGGCCCAGAATCTCTGCCAACGACTTTTGTAATTCTGCAGATCGCGCATGTCACGCACTCGCGTCGTCCACGCGATCGCGTCACTCAGCGTTTTTCGTATCACGCGTGCGCGTCGTCCATGCATTCGCGTCGTTCGTGCAGCTTCCAATCCGCGCGGTCGCGTTAGGCACGCAAACGCGTCACTCTGATTTCTTCCATTTTGCGCGGTCGCGTGAGCCATGCGACCGCGTGACTTCTCGCTGGTCATCTCCTCAATTCCTTGCGTTCCTTCCATTTTTGCACGCTTCCTCTTTATTCTCTAAGCCATTCTTGCCCTATGAAGCCTGAAACACTTAACACACAGATCAAGGCATCGAATGGTAATAGGAGAGGATTAAGATTAGCTAAATTAAGACCAAAGAAGCATGTTTTCAATCATAGAACTAAACTAGGAAGGAATTGTAAAATCATGCAAATCCTATGGATAAGTGGGTGAAAAGCTTGATAAAACCACTCAATTAAATAAAATATAAACCATAAAATAGTGGTTTATCAACTTCCCCACACTTAATCATTAGCATGTCCTCATGATAAGCTCAAGGAGACAAAATAAATGAGCATGGAAAAAGCAGGACTCATGCAATGCAACCTATGAATGTGAATGCAACTACATGCAAAATGTTTCTACTTACTTGGTGAAAAAGTAAATAAGTTCTCCAAGACAAATATGAATCAAATTTCACTAATGCAAATCGTACAATAAAAAGCAAGTAAACTTGTAAGAAGATAGCTGATGAAAGCAGGGAACATAGAATCAAGCACTGAACCCTCACTGGTAGTGTATATCACTCTAGTCTCTCAAGTGTATAGGGTACTTCACTCTAATCTTCTCTAATCATGCTTTCTAAACTTTGTTCTTCAGCTAACCAATCAACAAATATTTAGTATACCAATGCAAACATCATGAAGTCTTTTCAAGGTTGTAATGGGGCTGAGGTAAAGGTGGGGATGTATATATAAAGCTAAGTGAGCTAACAAAGTGAATCCTTGATTAGTCTAAGATCTCACCTAACATTACATACTTTATACAATTTAAAATGCTTTACCTAGCTACCCAAAATTTTCCACTTTTGTATTACACGCTCTATATATATATTATTTTTTTGTATTTTTTTTGTATCCCCTTATTCAATTACTTAATAAATCTTTTTTTTTCTATCAATGTACATAGTAAATTAATTATTTTGATTTCACATGAGCATGCTTCCCAAATTTTCAAATAACTTATTCAATTCAATTCCCTACTTTTTTCTATCATCCCATGTTCCCATAAAATTTCCCACACTTAAATTATACACAATATCTATCTTAAGCTAACCAAGAATTCAACTTGGGATTTTTATTTTATTTTTCTGCTTAAGGCTAGTAATGTGGTTTATAGACCAAGAGGGGATTAAAAAGCTCAAGAGGGCTAACAAGGGTAATGCAAAAGGTAGGCTTATTTGGGATAAGTGAGCAAGAACAAGTAATGGCCTCAATCATATGTAAATATATAAATACACTAAATATTGGACATATAGATTGAACAAAAGAAAGATTACAATCATAGAGAAGAAAACACACAAGAATAAAAATTTATGGTTAAATAATGTAACCCTTATAAATAAGCTCAAAC
>NC_029778.3:18165908-18175975 GCF_000817695.3 Arachis duranensis | reverse complement strand
AAAATAAAGTCTTGAAAAGAAATTTATTACTTCAACCAAGTGGTGGTAAAATATGCACAAAATCTAACTATAATGCAATCAAACATGCAAATGCAAGAACTAACTATAGAAAAGTTTGAACATTGGTGTTGAGTCAGAAAATAACTAACCCATGGAGATTGGTATCGACCTCCCCACACTTAAAGATTTCACCGTCCTCGGTGCATGCTAAGATGTATAAGTGGACGGGCTGCTCCAACTGATGCATTTCTCCAAAGATTGAGCAGATGAACTTGTTTGTCTTCCCAGTAAGAAGCTTTTTCTCTCCTTTTGTGGTGGCCATCCTGAAAGAAGAGGGAAAAGAAGAAAAAGTAACCCAGAAATAAAAATAAGAATATAAATAAAGTCTGGGTGGGTTAATGCCAAATAATGGGGGTTTCAATTACATGGTAGCTACAACATGCAAGTGAGAAAACAGTAGAGACACATGGCATATCAATAATGTAAAAATTTGCAAAAATGAGGGAAGAGAGTGTGGGTAAGGAGAGATAATATAAATTCATGTCAATGCAAAAGTGATACAGGTACAAAAGATTGGCATTGATATAAATAATATTACCTAACCAGAATAAAACAAGTCACTAAGCACCCAAAATAATTCAAGAGAAGATGCCACAGTTAAATAAGAAAATTCAACACCAAAGGAAAAATAATGAATTTAGAAAAGAAGGAAAAATATACACTAAACTAAAATGCAATGAATGGAATATGCAAATAAATAAAATGAAAGAGAAGAAGAATGAGAAGGGAAGGAAGGGAAGAAAGAAGTAAGGAAGAAAGGAGGGAGGAAAAATTAGGATTGCGGAAGAAAAGATAAGATATTTTGGCAATTTAAGGTAAGCTGTGCGGTGCAAGCGACGCGGACGCGTCGGGGACGCGGTCGCGTGACTTGCGCTGAAATTAATTGACGCAGTCGCGTCAGTCACGCGGACGCGTGACGCATTTTGTGCTACTGGCGCAGGGCAGCCTCGCACTCGCACAACTCTCTGTTCAAAATTCATTATTGCCAAATTTCAGGGCGACGCGGTCGCGTGGTCGACGTGATCGCGTGAGTGGCCATTATAGGGATATAGCGCGGACGCGTCAGCCATGCGTCCGCGTGGTAAGGCTTGCGCGTTCAGCACCAATCCAGCACCACTCAAGCACAACTTTCGGTCGTGCACCCTTTCTTACGTTGAATTTCAGGTTATGCGTCCGCGTGGGTGACGTGGACGCATGGGAGGCATTTTTCCCACATGACACGGATGCGTCAGCGACGTGGTCGCGTGGATCAATTTATGCCAAAGGCACGCCTCCAACCACGCTTTCGCGTGACTCTCTGTTCAATTTATTTTCTTCCTAACGCACCTATGATGCGGACGCATCAGCGACGCTGTCGCGTCGCGTGCGAAATTTTTTTATTATGCAGTGTGCAGAATGCAGAATGCAGTGAATGTTATACACAAAGTCAGGTTCAAACAAAATTGAAATACGAACAAAACAGACTAATAATAAAAACTGAAAAAGGAACGATCATACCATGGTGGGTTGTCTCCCACCTAGTACTTTTAGTTAAAGTCCTTAAGTTGGACATTTGATGAGCTTCCTACTAGGGTGGCTTGTGCTTGAATTCGTCCAAGAATCTACACCAGTGTTTGGAATGCCAGCATCCTCCGGTGTCCCAAACTAGGCATGAAAAGCTTCTGAGCAGCTTCAAACATATTCTCAGGCTCCCGGGGTGACGACTGTCGGAATAGATTCCAGGATCCCAAATTCTGCTTTTACACCCGTTTTTGTCTTGATCATCATCTTTCCAGCCGGGTGATGAGTGATCTGAATCCTCACTGTAGTGACCAAATAGCTTCCGAGATCCTTTCAATTGAGCTTGACACCAATCCTTGCACCTCAAATTGAAGTGCGAAGCCTCATTGAATCTTGCATACCAGCTCTGAGTGCGAGTCATTTCCCTTTTGCTCTTAAAGCCACAAAGAGCTCTAAGCTGGCCATCTGTTTCAAGTAAATCATATTCAAGTGGAAAAGTAAAGATAAAAGCTAATGATTTTACCCACTTGAAGTCTGTGTTGGGTGGTAATGGCCTTGGGATAGGTGTTTCTAGTGGCTCTGCAAGCTCTACTCCCTTGTGGTCTTCTGTGAATTCTGCCATTCTTTGCAAATTTCTTCAACTTCAACCATGTCTTGATCAAAGTCATTGATATCTTCTTCATCACTCGAGTCATAAATAGGAGGTTGAGAGAAGTCGACCTCAGCATCATCTTCATATTCACTTGGGGAAGATTCTTCTGTCTCAAAGAATTTACTTGCGGATGCAAGTTCATTACTAAGAGAACTTGGCCTGTGATCATCATCATCAAGGAAACTTGTATCTTGGGTTATTCCGTCCAGTTCTTCGTAAGATATCTGCATTGGGGGCTACGCAACATCTTCTTTAGCATCAATTGTAATATCCTTGACGGAATTCTCCACAACTCTGGATTCAGGTGGCAGTTCGGCATCTCCTAAATCTTCAACCAACTCTTCTTCTTCTACAATGACAGCTTCCTCTATTTGTTCCAGTACGAAGTTATGCTCTATGCTGTCCACTGGAACTTCTAGCGTCTTTTTCGTGCTGCGTTCTTCATTGGATTCTCCACATGAAGCCATGGGAGTCTGTTGAGTGCCTGAACGTCTGGAAGATAATTAATTTATTGCTTGCTCCAGTTGATGAAGGGTTGCATTAAATTGTTTTACTGATTCTTCGAGGCAAACCTATGATTCTTGGCTTGATGGATATGGACATGGTGCATAGGGGTGTGGTGGTTCTTGGGAATAGTTGGATTGGCGTTGGGGTGGATAAGGATCATGTGGTAGTGAATGGTGAAAAGAAGCTTGTGAGTATGGTGGTTCGAAGTTATGTTGAGAGGATGATCTCTGAGCATAGGGTGGGGCTTGTTGGTAGCTACAAGGCGATCCACCGAATCTATCAGTTGGGTATGCATTGTAGAATGGTCTTTGTCCATGATATCTAGGATGATGTTGTTGCCTAAAGTGGTGATCAGATCCTTGTGGCTCCATCCATCTTTGATTGCTTAGACCTTGATGCATAGTCCTGTTATAGCTTCCATTCCTTGCAACAAAATTAGAACCAAACTCAAAGCGAGAGGGGTGAGAATTCATAGTAGCTATCAGAAATAAGAGGGAAGAGAAGGAACAAATAAACAAGTAAAAGAAAAATATTTACAATAACCAATAATAAGGCACAAGTTTGCAATTCCCCAACAACGACGCCATTTTGAAGAACTGAAGATTGATGGTTTAGAAGTTATAATAAATTCTCGTTGCAAGTATAGTTTCTAAACCAAGCAATCAACCTTTCTTACAAACGTTTTGGTTGTCACTAGTAACAAACCCCTAAATAAATTGATAACCAAAGTATTTAAACCTCGGGTCGTCTTCTCAAGGAATTGCAGGGATGGATGTTCTTATTATTGGTTATGGGTTTTGTAAATTGGGGTTTTAAAGTGAGGAACAAGTAAATTAAATGACAAATAAAATAAATAATTAACTATAAAATAAACTCTTGGCAAGATATGAAAATTCGGAAGTCCTATCCCAGTTACTCCTATGAGAATGGAAGTTAATCCCACTTAGTTAACCTTTGCGTAATCAAGGGAAAGTCAAGTGAACCAATTGGTTAGATTTTCCAAGTCCTAGCCAACTCCTAAGGAAAGACTAGAGTTAGTGGAATTCCAATTAATCAGTCGACATAACAATCAATCCTGAATAGTTGATAACTCACGAGCTTCCAGTTAATCAATTAAAGCTAATAATATAAAAAGCTAAATAAGAATCTTAGATCTGAAATACCTCAATTGCATTAATAAGAGAAAATCAATCTAAACATAAAGAATTCATAAGTCAATCTGGCAACATAAGTAATTAAATGAGAGCATTAAAGTATCTGAAAGTAAAAGAGAAATATAAAGTAAAAGAAATATTGAACCTAATGAAGAGTTGAAATCCTTTAAGAGAAATCCTAATCCTAAAACCTAAGAGAGAGGAGGAAACCTCTCTCACTAAAAACTATATCTAAAACCTAAAATTGTGAGTTATGAAAGCCTGTCGAGTCTCTGCATGTTTCCTGACTTTAATCTGTATTTCTGGGCCAAAAACTGGGTTGAAATGCGGTCCAGAATCTCTGCCAGTGACTTTTGTAATTCTGCAGATCGCGCATGTCACGCGCCCGCGTCGTCCACGCGATCGCGTCACTCAGCGTTTTTCGTATCACGCGTGCGCGTCGTCCATGCATTCGCGTCGTTCGTGCAGCTTCCAATCCGCGTGGTCGCGTCAGGCACGCGAACGCGTCACTCTGATTTCTTCCATTTTGCGCGGTTGCGTGAGCCATGCGACCGCGTGACTTCTCGCTGGTCATCTCCTCAATTCCTTGCGTTCTTTCCATTTTTGCACGCTTCCTCTTTATTCTCTAAGCCATTCCTGCCCTATGAAGCCTGAAACACTTAACATACAGATTAAGGCATCGAATGGTAATAGGAGAGGATTAAGATTAGCTAAATTAAGACCAAAGAAGCATGTTTTCAATCATAGAACTAAACTAGGAAGGAATTGTAAAATTATACAAATCCTATGGATAAGTGGATGAAAAGCTTGATAAAATCACTCAATTAAATATAATATAAATCATAAAATAGTGGTTTATCAAGCCACTCCCAGAATAAACCATCATTAAAGATAACAGTTACATTATTTTTGAAACAACTTAAATTTATCCAAAGTATGTAAGAGTACAATAATGGAAGAGAATAGGCACACAGGTCAGACAAACTTTGACAACTACTTGCACCATGACACCTCCTTACAACCAAATCAGCAATATATATCGAAAATGTATATTAGCTAACAAGATTACCTGAAGTCCCAGAATAAACCATCATTAAAGATAACAGTTACATTATTCTTCAATCTAATTTGGTCGCCTCAATCCACAAAACTTATCAACATAACAAAGTCTAAAATTTTAAGTTAGAGTATTTGCTCCTCTTGTAAATTAAAGTTCGTTATTTTACTAGTTTGTTGGATATTATTTCCATGAGAAAAACAAAAGTACTTTTCCTAGAAATTTAAAAAGAAAAAAAAGAAGCAAATTAGTGAAAAGGCAATAAAAAAACTCTGGAAGCTGTTCACAGAATCACAGACACATTCCTCCAAAGTAATTGAGCTAAGATTATTGAATGAAGGAACTCAATGACATCAAAGTTAACCAAGGAAACAGAATAGAGGCAAGAACTGTACCGATGCTATGTGGGGAGAATCTGGTGGAGGTGGCGTGTTTCGGGACCAGAAGAGGCACGCTGGACTAGGGGCGATTCCGATGCAGAGGAGGCACGGGAGTGACTTGTCTAGTGCGCGACTTGGAGGCCGGATAGAGCGCAGAGGATTTCGGACTGAAAGACGGCGCGGAAGAGGAGCGACTGGTAGTGGCGGCTTGAGAGAGACGCGGTCATGCGGAAGAGACGCGGTCACGAGTTGCGCGAAGGATAAGCAACAGGCAGTCAGGCACAGGCGGCTTGAAGGAGACGCGGAACTGGAGCAGATTCGACGGCAAGCACTGGGTGGGTTGAACTGAACCAAGGCGGCGAGGCTATGGTCTTGGAGAGGAGAAGATCTGAGAAATCAACCCGCCACGAGTCAGACCCGCCCCGCTCCGGGTCGGGTTCAAACCTGCCCTGACCGGGTAGGGGCAGGGTGGGTACCCGCGGGTACGGGTACTGCTGCCATCCCTGATCATATATAAGGGTTCATTAATGAACCCAAACACTCATAACACACTCAAACACACATACACTCAGCTGAAGAGAAGGGGAAGAAGAGAAACCCTTGAGCACTATTCACTTCAATCTTTCCAAGCTAATATATTGAGCTACGGTACTCCGATTTACGTGCCATCAGCGGCTACGCGTTTCTTGTGAAGAGCTCTACAAAATCCATGTGAGAAACTGGTAAGAAAATTTCGAAATCTTCCCAGTTCCTCTCCTCTAAATTTCGGGTTTTTAGAGCTTTGGGTTAAATGAGTTTTTGTGATTTTGGATGTTTAGGCTTGCTCTAATCTTTGCTTAGCATTGAATTTTTGCTTTTAAATTTGTTGAAAAAGGTAAGAGTCACTAAACCCTTGTGATATTATGTTTAAATGGAACCCTAGGTTGATTTTCTGGTGATTTATATGCGTATAGCTTGATTATTGTGAGTTTGGAGCTTGTTGGTGCTTGTTAGTGCTTGTTGGAGTTACATTGGTGGTTGGAATTTGGTTGAAAACTCATTTGGTTCATAAAGGGAAATGGCCAAGGTATGGTTTCGGTTTCCTCTATGTAGTATATAATATTCATGGACACTTAGGCTAGTGACCCATAGGATAGGATTGGATTTGAATGGTTGATGAATTGTTGGATGCTATTGTATGATGATGCATGATGAAATGATGATTTTTGAGTTTTATATTGATAATTGATAGTGGTAAGATGAGGATGAATGATTTGTAAAGTTGGGGAGTGAATTATGTTGATAATTGTGATATTGATGTTAATTGATTAGGAATATATTAATGTGGAGATTGAGGATGAAGAAAGGTGGAGAAATATGTGGTAAGCTTGGTGCAATATGCCATAGAGTGTTAATTTTGATGAGAATTGGTGTTTGGAATGGTTTAGTTTGGTTTTGGTTGTGATTTATAAAGAAATTGAGGAAATTGTAATTTTGCGTAAAAGTTGAATTTTAGTGAACTTTGTCTGATCATAACTTTTGCCTTGGTTTTAAAAATTGATTGAAATTTATTTAGAATTAAAGATCTTTGAAAACCCTTTCAATCGATAAAAAGTTTGTAAAATTTGGAATTTTGTAATGGAAGTTATGATCATTCAAAAATGGTGTTGAAAATATAAAATCTGCAAAGTTATAAAATTTTATGTTTTCTGATGTGTGCGCACGCACAACCTTGTGTGCATGTATACTCTGCGAAAATTGTGACCTGTGCGCACGCACAGACCTGTGCATCTGCAGACGCAGACGCAGGTAATCTGCTTGCGGCACTGGCACAGCTTGCGTGCGCACACCAATGGGAAATTGTAACCTATGCGTATGCACAGACCTGTGCACACGCACACGTTGGGGAGGCCAGTTTGTTGGGGGCGCTGGCACAGGTGATGCGAGTGAACAGATTTTGTAAGATTTGACACCTGTACGTATGTACACCCCTGTGCGTACGCACACATTTTAAAACACTCTGGAGCGTGTGCGCGCACATCCCTATGCAGCCGCACACGCCCTGTTTCTCAAAATTTTATTTGTTTTTAACTATTCTACCTTCCCAACGAGGTTGTAAGCTTCCTTAACACTATTCTTAGACTCTTGGGCCTAGTTTTGGACTTTTAAAACATTTGGAAAGAATGTAGGGATATTAGATGATATTATTTGGAAAAACTTAGAAAACAAAGGCCTAGGTTTCTGGTGTGCTGAGGAATGATGAACTGTTGATGTGTAGAAACTGAGATATGAATGGACAGTGGTTGAGATGAGTCGGGGACTCGAATTGAGAGGATGGATCCATGTATACTGAAAATGTTTTCTGAAAACCACTGATATATTGTTTTTACTGAGATTATGAGATGCTATGCGCTCGGCAGGGACGGCGGTTGGATCCTGCCTATCGAGGTAGCGGCGGCGGCGTAAGGCGGTGGTTCGTCTCGCTTGCGCTTAGATGTGAGGTCGGTGGCAATAGATCCCGCTCGCATCCCTTCGGATCATCAGAGCGTATAGGCGCAAAACCCTGGATAGTGATCCGAGCACTATATCTTGGGGGTTCCCACACCATGAATCCGAAGGGCAACATCTCCATGGAGATGTGTCGGGTTGGCAGTTGAATCGACAATGTGATATCACAGCCAGTAGGGCAGGTATTCATCATGTGCATTTTATATCTGTTTGTATGCTTTGCCGACTTGATATTATTTTTCTATCTGTATAACATGCCTAATTGCTATTTGAATTAATTGCTATATATGCTTCTATCTGTGTTTTACTTGTATTGTATATATTTGTGTCTTCTACTGGGATTGAGAAGGTTCGGAAGGCGGTGGCGATGGGATCGCATGGAGGATCGGTTGGTGAAGGCTGTGGGACAGCGGTGTTTGATTAGATTAGAAATCCCCTAAGATAGATTACCCTTTTATAGTACTATGGTTTTAAGTTTTGTTAAGGTTTTACCTGTTATGCTTATTTGGTTTAGAATGCTTTAAGCTTGAATTCTTGTGATGAATATGGAGTCTAGGATTGCCTTTGGCGTCCTGGGGTCTTATATCCTACATCATTGGGCACTGTTACCATACTGAGAACCTCCGGTTCTCATACCATATTTCTGTTGTTGTTTTCATATGCAGGTCATAACCCACCATGGTGAGTTGTCTGGTTGGTGACAGAAGCAGAGGATCTGAATACTCCTTTTGGGTCTTTGGATTTATTTTGAATTATGTCTCTCACTTTTGTATTTTGTTTCGCCTAGAGGCTTATATTTGAGAGAACAAAATTTGTATAAGCTGTTTTTACTATCTGGGTTCATGTATTGTCTGTATATGGCTAGTCGTGTTAAACTTCGCAAACCGTGGCTAGTGTCTTATGATATTATACTATTATTCGATGATATTTTGTTATGCCGTACATATTCTTTGTGCCTTAAGTTAGTAGTTTTGCTAGTACGTTTTGCGCTTTTCAAATCCTGTTTTTGAGTTATATCCTTCATCAGGCTTCTAGATAATATTATTCCTTCTATATATCATATGTATGAGCTTAGAACTGTCGTAATCCTTGATTAATCTTTGCTTTATGATGCAAGGTAAAGTTTAGGCTAATTGTGGTGTTACAAGCGCCACCGTCACCTCCACTCTTTTGGTTAGCCTCAAACAAAAACGGCGACAGCTCCTGACGGTTTCGGTGGCGGCAACGGCGGTGAAGGAAACCACCACACCTTCCCTTCTTCTCCATCACGTCCTCTCTCTCTATCTCGTCTAACTCTTTTTGTGGCAGCTTGACGACGATGCTCCTCACAGCTGCGGCTATGGAAGGTTCAGCGGCTCCCTCCCGCAACTTCTCCTGAATAAAAGTGACGTAAACGTGAAGAGGAGAAAGATACAAACACTTTAATCGGATTAGATTTTTTATTGGAGTTACGGAGCTCAAAAAATCAAACGCCGAAGGTTATAACTTCCATGGCTTCTCGTTCTCTCTCACGCATAGCTCCCTCCGTTTTGCTCTTTCTTGGTTCCGTTGAAAAGAAAAGAAAAGAAAGGAAGAAGAAGATTGTATGATGATATTAGTAAAAGGGCAAGATATATATATATATATGAGTTACTAATATAAATGACATTAATAACATAATGATAAAAGATATACGGTGAAACATTAGCAAAGCTAAATTCACTAAAAGGTACTGATATTTGTAACAGCCCAGACCACCCGCTAGCACAATATTGTCCGCTTTGGCACACAAGGCCTCACGGTTTTGCCTTTAACGATAGGGATGATAGTCGAAGCCCCCCACACTCGCTTGTCAAAACGCATCATGCTAGGGAGAAGTATCCACATCCTTATAAGGCATGCTTCGTTCCGCTCCCCAACCAATGTGGGACCTTACAATCCACCCCCCTAAGGGAGCCCAGCGCCCTCATTGGCACATCGATTCGGGTTCCGGCTCTGATACCATCTGTAATAGCCTAGACCACCCGCTAGCACGATATTGTTCGCTTTGGCGCACAAGGCCTCACAGTTTTGCCTTTGACGATAGGGATGATAGTCAAAGCCCCCCACACTCACTCGTCAAAACGTATCATGCTAGAGAGAGGTATCCACACCCTTATAAGACATGCTTCGTTCCTCTCCCCAACTAATGTGGGACCTTACAATATTTACTCATTCTGACAGATTTTAAACTAAATAATAATATTAACTAAACTTTATTTTAATCAAAGAAGATAATAATAATAATAATA
>NC_029778.3:18157752-18165555 GCF_000817695.3 Arachis duranensis | reverse complement strand
GTATTTAAATAATAAATATACTTATTCATTAAATTATATGAAATAATTAAAAAGGTTATATTTTTTATTAAAATTTTCTTTAATTAAAATTTGTTTACCTCTCATTTTCTTCAACTAGTGTATTAACATTGACGGGTCTATTAATCTAATATTTTACAAAATATAATACTAAAATTGAAATTATCCAATAAATAATAAAATATTTTATTTTATAAATTATAAAATAAAAAATATTAAAAAAATAAATTAGACACCAAATAACTCATATTCCATTATATATATATATAAAAGAATAAATGACCATTTGTACCCATGAGAGATGAAAACGCTGACATTTGTACCCATGAAAACTCGAAACTAATCTTGTACCCATGATAGATACTGTCCGTGTGACAAAAATGCCCTGGCTTGGATCTGAGCTTGGTTCGTGGGTTTCCGAACCTACGTGGCACTCCCAAACCCCCCTCCAATCTAAGCCAACCATTCACTATCATCATCTTCATCTTCTTCACCATCATCCCCATCCATCACTGTCTCTTCCTAGCCACCATAACCTCCATCACCATCACCTCAGCACCGCCACAGCCACCTCCCTTCACCACAACCTCTGGCAACAACCCATACCGCCGCGCCCCTTTCTCTTCTTCTTCCCCTCTTCTCACCTCCGCTGAGCCCAGAAACCACAGCGCCAGCTCCTCCTCTGGCCACTCAAACCCTTCAATTTCTCATCAGCCTCTTTATACGGAATGGCACACCGATTCTCGGCCACTCTATTCTTCTCCTCTAACATATTAATTGCAGACTATTTCTTCCTTGGAGGTGTTGGAAGCTTATCAGCAATGGCCTTTGAAGGATTTAGACATGCCAACAACTCCTCCGCACGATCCTCAAGATCCATATCTCCATGAATCCTAGCAAAATTTCGAAGAGCCTCCCAAATGTCATCTTCAGGCTGAAATGGCTTACTCTCAATGAACTCCTCAACTTCATTCAACTGACCGGCATTACCCAGAATGTTAATGACCTCCATGTAATGCTCCATGGTGGGAACAATTCCATACTCCTTCATTGATTCAAAGTGCAATAATCCTTCCTCTACAGCTTCTTCCCTTGCACACGCAGCCAAAACCAATGCAAAAGTTTCACTCTCAGGCCGTGTCCCTTCCTCCTTCATCTCCTGAAAAACCAACAAAGCATCATCACCAGCTCCATTTTCAGTGTATCCAATGATCATCAAGTGCCAAGAACTCATGTTTCTCTCTGGCATTCGATCAAATACATTGCGTGCAATATTCATGTTACCACATTTTCCATACATTCCAATCAACCTATTGTTCAATTCAACCTTCCCTCGAAACCTCGATCTTCTCAAGAACTCATGAACCTTTTTCCCATACTCAAGCGACCTCGTACCCTCGCACAAATTCAACATGGCGAGAAAAACACCATAAGCAGCAACAGAACCTCCATTTTCCCCTGTGTCTTCCATCCCCTGCGTTTTTTCCTGAGTTCTGTTTCTTTGCTTTTAGTTCATTTTGCTTAATTTGGTTAGTTAGAAATGCATGTTAGTGGATTTAGGTTTGTTTTTATTCATGCTGGTATTTGAAAATTTTGCTGTTTTGATGGAGAGGAGGAGCTGGCGCTATGGTTTCTGGGCTCAGCGGAGGTGAGAAGAGGGGAAGAAGAAGAGAAAGGGGAACGGCGGTGTGGGTTGTTGCCGGAGGTTGTGGTGAAGGGAGGTGGCTGTGGTGGTACTGAGGTGATGGTGATGGAGGTTATGGAGGTTATGGTGATGGTGATGGTGAAGAAGATGAAGATGATGATGGTGAATGGTTGGCTTAGATTCGGGAGGGTTTGGGAGTGCCACGTAGGTTCGGAAACCCACGAACCAAGCTCAGATCCAAGCCAGGGCATTTTTGTCACACAGACAACATCTATCATGGGTACAAGATTAGTTTCGAGCTTTCATGGGTACAAATGTCAGCGTTTTCATCTCTCATAGGTACAAATGGTCATTTATTCTATATATAAAGTATAAACACAAACAATTTTGTTGAATTTCAAATTATTAGAATGGAAGTATTTTTCAACAGATAAGAAAAAAGGCTGAATCATGAACATGCTTAGTTGATTCGACCATAAATCAAGATTGAAAACTTATGAAGATTGTCAGCAATTATGTTGGCTATAAATTTTGGTTTTAAGTCTTGATTTACGTGGACGGTCGTGAAAGATCACTCAAACATAGTGACTTGATCGTATACGTTTGACAAAAGTAATTACTACTTACTAGACATTTGAAGAAGAAGCAGTTAACATAATAGTTTGGTGGTGATATAATTATAATTTTATAATTGTTAAAATTGCAAATAAATAGAACTCATATGTAAAAAGGGTTGAATTTATTTAAAAAAGAGAAGCCAGGTTGATAGCTGCAGCATCGCGGCATCGAAGAGGAAGAAGGTGAAGAAGGAGAGGTGAGACTTGGGAGGTATAGAGACTTAGAGAGAGTACTGTGTGAGAAAAAGTGAGTGAAAAAAATAAAAAAATAATTAGATTATAATAACATTTTATATATTTTATTATTTAAATAACATGTCAGTAAAATAGATTTTTAAATTAGATTTATTTGAATGGAAATTGGTTTTGGATAAAAAAAATTGAATTCAGAGAGTTTCCAAACACTTTGTAAAAGAAATTCCACTGAATTCACAATTTAGTCTTAGGCTCTGGTTGTGTCAAATTTTTCCTTATTAGTTAGAATCGTTAGTGTTTATTTATCCAAAGCATCACTTAGGATCAAATCGACCATAAGTTGATAAGATTTTTTTTCACTTCTTATGTGGTTCCATATCTTGATATCCACAGACCACATATAGAAAACGTTCATGCAATAATCTGCAACAAAAGACGCATCAACTGCACTCAAACTAAACCTTTTTCCACATACTAAAATCTCAAATTATGAATTGATCCTACTCAAAGAAGGCAACAACTAACTCTAACTAGTTAGTTGTATTGTAAGATGCTATTATTTCCTTTCTCTAATTGCTCTATAATTATTTATTTTTCTTCTATCTCTGAAATTGTAAACCCCCAATGTTGAATTAATCAATTTAAATCCTATGCTAAAACCAATGTCACACTAATAGCATGGTTATTATTCAACTTCCCCTGGTTAAAAACAATTGCTTAAACAGAATTTTAAGCTATTTTTAAAAAGTTTCACTTCAAACATTTTTTAAAGCACTTTTATCTTTTAAAAATTATAAACACAAATATACAAAAAAAATTATTTACCAAATATAAAATTAAGGATGACAATTAAACCCGGGAATATCTATAAGGTAATTATGATCGGAGGCTAACGGAAACCCACAAAATTTTCACTAGGATTGGGATCTACCCCTGTAAATAAATAGGATGGAGGCGGAGATTACCTGTCCCATGAAGACCAACAAAATTACCATGAAAGAGAATTTATTTAAATGCCTTTACATATATAAGTTATGTACTTAATTCATTTTATTTTAATTTGTATGTTAAAAATTTTATTTGTATGTTATTATGTTGAATTTGTATTTGAATTGTGTTTGATTTGATATTAGAGTATATTTAAGATCAATTAGATCAATTAACATTAATTATAATTATTTAGCATATTCGTATATTTATTGTAGGATATTATATTTTTATTACTTTGATTCTTCTTAGCATTTATATATACCCTTATATATTGTATCATTTCATCACACTCAATAATACACAACACTTTCTTGATATTGCTCTCTTATTTCTAACATGATATCAAGAGCATAGGTTCTTTTTTTTTCCATGAAAATTAGTTCAGAGCCCTTTGTTTTTTCTTCTTCCGGCAGTGTTTTTGTCCATTTTTTCGATCCTTTCTCGATTCTTTGGTTCGTCACCCTCTTACCACCGTCTTCATCTTGTTGTTACGAACTCAACGAGTCCAGACTTGTCATCGAAAACCATTGGACGTGCTACCTCAAGGTCGCTATCCATTTGCTTATCTTCCTCCTTTCAGACGCTTCCAGCACCATTGGATCAACGCCCAGGATCAATAGCCCAGAAACGTCACACATGTCAAGAAATGGTGCCTCACACTGACCCGCGTCTCTCCCGGCCCGATCCGTTTTGCTTGCCCACGTTACATGCTAGCGCTGACGTGTCTTCTCCCTTCGGCAGACGTCGCCACGTGTCATCCATATGCTGATGTTGCACATAATGAGACCCATCTTAAGGTTTTTTGATGAGCTCTTTCTGATTTTGACCTCCATTTTCTCAATTTTTACTCTGATATTGTAGTTTTCTTTTCTCTCTTTTATCTTTGTATCTACTATTATAGAAAAATCAGATATTTTTCAACCTATTCTTGTTATCCTCAATGACTCTAACTATGCTCATTGGGTTAAAGTTATGAGAGGATTTCTCAAAGGGCGCAAACTATGGCGCTATATGATTGATGATGTTGTTTGTCCTATTAAGCCAAATGTGACTAAAAAATCAAAAAATGGGACTTCCAAATCCAAGGAGGATGTTGAGAAGGATTTTGCGAATAAATTAGAATATTGAGATAGTAAAAATCACCAAATTATCACTTGGTTTCACAACACCTCTACTCCACGCAATCATTTACACTTTGAGCATTTTGAAACTATTAAAGAGGTATGAGATCATTGGGCAAAATATTACACAATTTTTTGTGCCTTTTCCTATTTAAACCCAACATCTTTTTTTATAATCTCTATTAGAGGCGCAGCAATCATAGAAAATATTTTCATAAATTTCCTGTAAAAATGAGCCAAACCATGAAAACTTCTTACCTCAGAAGCATTTTTAAGTGTTGGCCATTCTTGAATAGCTTCACTTTTTCCTCGTCAATCTCAATTTCACTCGCGTTCACAGTAAAATCAAAAAACACAACTCTATTAATATAAAATATGCACTTTTAAGATTGACGTGTGTGTGTGTGTGCTCTTTTCGAAGCACTTCCAAAACAGTTAAAATATGTGACAATTGGTCATCCAAATAAGTACTATAAATAAGAATATCATCGAAATAAACAAAAACAAAATTACCAAAAAAATCTCGCAAAGCATGATTCATTAGACGCATAAAAATACTAGATCCACTAGTTAACCTAAAAGACATTACTAACCACTCATATAACTCATGTTTTGTTTTAAATAAAGTCTTCCATTCATCCTCAGTGTCATTCTAATTTGATGATACCTATTTTTTAAATCAATTTTAATGAATATGCATGCATCATATAATTCATCAAGCATGTCATCTAACCTAGGGATAAGATAATGATACTTTACCATAATCTTATTAATTGCACGACAATTCACGTGCATCCACCAAGTACCATCTTTCTTTTAAAATTGGTAAAACACATGAACTCATGATCTCCTCCACTTGTCTTCGAAAATTCTTTATCTCCTCAGGGTTACTCCTATATACTGATCTATCAAAAATGCTAACTACATGAATAAAATCAATTTGGTGCTCAATCCCTCATAATGGAAGCAAATCGCTTGGCATGTCAATAGAAAAGACATCTGTAAATTCTTGCAATAAAGAGACTGTCATTATTTGAAAAATTTGAATTAAGTTCAGTGTCAGATAATAAAGTTCTTCGAAAACGAACCATAATCATAACTCTCTTGCCTACTAAAGGACTCTTTAAATCTCTCTCTCTTTTGTAAATAAACACAATTTCTCTCAACTCTCATTTTTTTCTGTATTCATATTATTCTCATGACATGCAATCTTTTCTTTATTTTCACTCACCTTTGGGCCTTTTGCTATTTTTTTTCTCTTATAGCTTCTTTTCTCTTAGATTTTTCTTTAACCTCACATTCCATTTTTTCTTGGTATTCCGTTGAAACTTCAATTGGTCAAGGTAAAACTTTTTATGTGATAATAGAGTAAGAGTGATCGCATATTAAAATCAAAAGAGAATCAATTCGTGTAACCATCAGGAAATGTTCGACGGTCGAATTGACAAGGTCTCCTCAATAATAAATGACAAGCTTGAATTGGCATCACAGCACACAATGCTTTAGTAACATACTTTTCAACAGAAAATGCAATTGTCACCTGCTTGTCAACCTTGATCTTGTCACTGTCATTCAACCACTGTAATGTATATGGTTTAGGATGTCCAACACATGTCAAACCCAATTTTTTCACCATAAGTGTACTAGCTACATTAGTTTAACTCCCTCCATCAATAATCAGACTACACATCTTTTCACCCAGTAAGCATCTAGTGTGAAAAAGACTTTAGCGTTACTCTAGGCTATCTTCTCTCATTTGCAAATTCAAAGCACGTCTAACAACAATAGATTTACCATGGACTACATACTCAACATTACCATCAGAACAATCTTCCAAAGGTAGCATACTATCATGATCAGAAGTATCATTTTGATCAAAATCATACACAATATCATCTCCTCTAATAACCATCATCCTCATGTTTGGGCAATCACTAGCATAATGACCTAAACCATGACACTTGAAACATTTAATATCTCTGCCTAGAGGTAGTAGAAGAAGAAGAACAGTTAGAATTACCTTTTTTCTTTGTAGTATCAAACAACTTCTCCTTGGAGTCGGCACCTTAGTCTTTATTGTGTTATCACTACGAGACTTAGTATGAATCCACTTTGGATTAGCATGAGACAATCCCTTAGGTGCTCGTCTTTATTGTTGCCTCTCCACCTTAATTGCCATACTGGCCAAATCCCCCATCTCCACATAATGATGTAAGTATGTAACTTCACCAAATCTACAATAGTTCTATTCAAACCACCTATAAATCGTGTCATAGTAATTTCGGTATTTTCTTTTATGTTGGTAGTGATCATAAGCATCTCCATTTTTTATGGTAGTCTTCAATAGATTTAGAGCCTTGAATCAACGATGTAACTTTTGATGTACTTTCCTGTAGTAGTACGAAGGCACAAATCTCTTCTTCATGAGGCGCTTCATATGATTCCAAGTCTCTATAGGATGATTGACATTCTGCAGTCTTGTCTTCATTAGTTCATCCCACCAAAATAAGGTATAATAAAAAAAACGCATCTACTACCAAGCAAACCTTCTTTGTCACTGAGTAATTATGACAAATAAAAATTCTTTCCACCTTATGTTCTCACTCCAAATAAACTTCAGAATTGTTTCTCCCTTTAAATGGTGGTATTTACATCTTAATAACATTTATATTGCTATCTTGACTTTTGTGTCGAGGTATTGTAGTTCTATCAGAGTCATCATCAAAATGTACTTGAGGGCTAAGGCTTATGCCGATTCTTGAAAGTTTCATGTTTAGTACTCTTAGACAATATCTGTATCACCTTCTATCTCCGTTCCTTCAATTCATTCTAGCAATTATTTAAGTGTTAAATGACTCTTTGCATCATTCCCATATCAACTAAAGTATCTTTTGAATGGGTTGTCATAGCAATAAACCTGCAAAATTGTTATAGAAAAAACCTCACAATTACTCTCTCATGTGTTTCACTCGATGATGGATACTCGTGTTTACTTTTAAAATCGACTTTGACTTTTTATTAAACTCACAACTCTTATTTTTTAGGGATAAGTATTGTTTTGGTCCCTCACGTTGAGGGTCGGAATCAAACCCGTTCCTGATCTAATTTTCGATTTAGAATCGTACTTAACGTTTTTTTTCATATTAAAATTGTCCTTTTATTTTTTTGGACAAAAATACCCTCCCCTTTCCCCTTTTCCCTCCCCTCCTCCACCAAC
>NC_029778.3:18138195-18157383 GCF_000817695.3 Arachis duranensis | reverse complement strand
TATCTACTGTATTTTTTTTTGGTTTATTGAATACCTTTTTTTTTAATTTTCAGTGAAACCTAACGCTACTACAACAACAAGGACAAGCAATAAGAAAACAATAAACAATAACAGAAACTAACAAAAATTAAGAGAACGACGCAGGTGATACGAGAAGGGAGAAAAATAAGGTAGTGTTTGAAAAAGAGACAGAGATCGAGAAATAGAAATAAATTTTAGTATTGTATTTAATGTAATATGAAGACAGAGATTGAAATAAAAATGAAGTTCTAATTTAATTTACATAAAGGGTAAAATTAAAATTAATTAATTGAAATAGGATATTTTAAGTAAAAAATATTATTAAAGTTTTAGTTTCTGTTTTAAAAAATTTCAATTTTTTGTGTCTTTATCTTTTGAAAGTACTGAAATACTAAAATTTTGGAGATAAAAATTGAAATTTTAGTACCAATTTTTTTGGACTAACAAACATGATATTGAATTCCAATCTTCGTTCCAATATCTTAAAATAAACGCTATCTAAGAAACAAAGGAAGACACTAACAAGAACAATGAACGACCGTATCGCGGGTTTGTTTTTTTTTTTAATATTTAAGAACACAAACAAAAAAACAAATAACAACTATACAAACTTAATGAATAAGAATTTTTTTATTAGGATAAAAAAATAATAAATATAGATTAATAAAGATTAATTTAATATCTGAAATTTGATATCAAACGATATAGAACGAAATTTAGGATAAGATGAAAACTTAAAGAAAGAGATTTATTTACTTTAATTTAATTTTTTGATATAACAGTTAAAGAAATTACTCTATTTCTCCTATTCATATTTAAGTTTTTCAAAAAAAAATTATTCATAAAAAATTGAAAAAAAGTGGCTACAAAACTTAAAAATTTTTATACTTCTTCCGAAATCTTAATAGATAAGTTTACTAAAATAAAATGGTTAAATTATAATTGGACCTAAAATAATGAAAACAAAAGAAAATAAAACAAACATAAAATAAGTCCTAAAATAAATAATAATAAAATAATATTTATTTGATTTAATTTGATTAACAAGAGGCTTTAATACAATTTGTAAATAGTAGTTTTTTATGATGGTTAACCATTATTTTCTCCAATTTTTGATGTATCTTCTGAACAAATAATTTATCTATATTTACAAAATTTTCTTTTATCTCTTAGATATTGTTCTTATAATTAGACTAATTAACATATATTAATAGTTCTTAATTTATCTCACAGAACTCATACTATACATGCCGAAAATATTTTGAAAAGAAAATTTGTATACTAACATTTTCATATTCCCATTATATATTTATAGAAATATATTTCTGCTACAATAATATAATTATAAAAAATTGACCGATATATTAATTAAAAATTGTTAACTCTCTAATTGAACTAAATAGTGCACCATTCCTTTAGAGTCACTTTATTACACCACAAGATGGATAATTGAATGGTTCCACTTCATAGGAAGAGGCCAAGAAAGTGATGCTTACATGTTAAAGCTCAGAGACAATTCTGTGATGAACCTTTTATCATTTTCTCTACTATTATTGTAGCTTTGATCCGCTAAATCAGTTGTATGTCCTCCAACCAAATGAAACTATCTGCAAGTTCATAATAAGCATCAAGTATAGTACAAATATCTATATTTTTATACGATAACAGATTGGTGACTCTCTTTTTTATGTAACTTTGTTGAAGGCAATTACGATAGTAACCAAAATCCTATACAAAGGATAATTTATAAATTAACCTAAAAATTATAAAAGATAAGATAGATAAATTATACGAAATCAACATCCTTCACTAAATTTGAAAAAATTGTTTTATGAAACATCTATATATTACTAAATTAACAACAACCAATAATAGTGAATTACTATTTCCGGAAAATTACGTTTCATCACTCTTCATATAGATTTTTTTTTTTTCATTATTAGGTATATAACGCTCTATCACGGGTCCAGGAGCAAGGAGGGTGTTTCTTCATTGTTGTTGTCATTATTAATTTGTTACAATTATTATCATGATTAACGGAATGCTTTATGTATATATATATACTCTAGAGAAACAGGTATGTAATGAGAAAAACCGTTACCTGGCCTTTTCCCTTTTTCTTTTTTATTTCCATCTTTTTATGATGCAGAATTAAGCTATTTGGAGGTAGGAATATAATTTCAAAATAAAAAAAAAAGTTATATGTTTATGAGATTTTATGCGCGTATATAATAATAATAAGCGGCAATGCGGTATGATACATTCAAAGTACTGTCCACTTTCCAGCTAATTTTCCTCCATTATTAACAACATTATAATTATTAATCGGAAAAAAATAAGGAAGCATCATATTGTACATTAATTAATATGAAGACTCATTCGAAGCTAAAGAAGGTAACAATACGCCGACGAATTATATTTCAAATGACATCATCTAACTCTATTTTTATCTAGAAGTTTTAAATTCGAATCTTACTCTTAATTTTACAAAAAAAAATGTAGTAATACGATATTAACGAGTTACAAATAATAATAATAATAATAATAATAATAATTAAAGAAAAAAATATAAAAATTCGTAAATTTTTCAATGTATTTAATGCTTGATACTTTAAAAAACTTATATCTATATTTGAAAAATGTATTTATTTATATATGATATCTTTAGAGTAAAATATGAAAGTATACTTTAAAAAAAATATAGTTGAAGAACTCATATTTAAACATATTCCCACACCAACCATGTTTTGTGTGTGATAATGCACAATCTGTCCGAAATTATGATGACAGCTAACAAGAAACACAATAAGCTGGTTATGTGATGCAATAGGAGGAACATATGCAAGTATATACTTGGTTTGCCACATTATGTCTATAATTAAATTCAACGGTTGGTAGATGGCTGGTTAATTTGATTTGTAAGAATGCGGTGGTATCGAAATCCCGGAAGAAAAACATAATTGGATTTATTTTATTTTGGTTCAAATAACAAATATACTGTCTGCGTTATTTTTAAATTTTGAAATGTGTAATTTGGCATTTTTCAAAACATGCTTTGTAACGTTTATTTTTATTCCAAAATCTCCTGCACTTGATGTGCTAAGTTATGAAAATTATCCCTTAATAAAAACTTATGCATTTCTTATATTGTAAAGGTGTCGAAGTTGTCAAAAATTCCTTGTTATAAGGAAATTTAGTGGCTCATTCTCTAGCTAAATTTGTTCTTAGTTAAACTTGTCCTTACCATGTTAAAATACAGTATAGGTGAAAAAAGTTCCAACATATATGTGTAACTTAATCCATTTAAACATTCTAGATTTTTTTCTAAATTAAATATCATCTGCTTTCAAAGAAAATGTATATTTTATAAAATATATCTTCCCAACAAAAGAAGACAACCACTATATTTGACACATTAACTAGTCATGATTTAGATTTTTTACATAAGTTTTATGTGACTGAGATTTACTAGAGCTCTTAGAAATTTAATTGATATTCTCTAACATTTTCAAAACGACAACAATAACAAGATTAATTTGAAAAATTTAGAGCTCTCGGAACAACAATCAAGTTTTTTTTTAAATTCTAATAGGTCTCGATCATATAGAATCTAGGCAAGAAACTCAAATCGTAACAAGTTAACAAATGATTTCTCAACAAGGATGGTCTGGGCAGCGTATTCTACAGTGAAATATGGCAGTGTAATTGATGAATACTCAAATATGGTGAAGGAGCCAAAAAGTGGGAGAGGCAAAAAAAAAAGAGAAAATTGATGCTCAATATTAAAGCTCACACTTGATGGGGAGATTGTTAAGGTTATAAATGTGAAGAAGTTAATAAATTAACTGCAAATAAAAAAAACAAGGAAAAATAGTAAATTTATAAGATAAAGACTTCATTAACTTAATATTTTAAGGTTTTGAGTTGAATATAGCATTTTTATTTTGTGTTCTCTTAGTTACTTTCTAAAATTTCTCTAATAATAATCAAGAGCTCCCCACGGTGCCCAATAGGTTTGGCATGTAAGACTCGATCACATATACCCATGAATTATTGCCATGAAATCTGCATGGCTGTTAACCAAACATAGGGAGAGAATGCTACAGCACAGTGCATGCATGTAAAGCTTGATTTATTTATCTTGTGTTACAACTTTTGGACCTTTACTTGTACTATATGCAAAACACCTAAAGCAAAAGACAAATAATATAACTGCTACTACATGTGAACCTCTTATCCTCTGCAAGCAACACTAGAGTTTGACAGAACCATAAGGAGATACAAAAGAATTATTGAAATCAGAGATAGAGTTCAAGAATATGTGTTCTTCAAGAATAAAATTTTTGTATAGTCCTTGTATTTGAGTTCCAAAATCAAGCACTGCCTTAGTCACATGGTGCCTATAAATTTGTGCCTAAATTGCCAAAACGTGAGTGTTAATTGATGGAACCCACTCTTTTATAAAGTTGAATCATATGTATTTTATAGATACCATAAAACACACCTTAATCATAAACTACTAGTATTCAGTATACTTTATCCCAAACACACTTTATTAGACTCCTTTGGCATATAAAAGATTTGGAAAAACAAGGCATAAAATTGCCAACAATTGAGAAAAACAAGAAGAAAAGGCAAGCTATATAAATAGAGTAATAATTATTCTAATTTTTGCTTTCCATTATGAGGGAAGCCAGACAATTGTCTGATATATAAACAATACAGTAAGACACCCTTAATTTATTTTCAACATTTACAAAGAGAGGGAAAGAAAAAGGTAAACAAGAAGCATAAATATTCATCATCATCATCATCATTGCTGGAGTCTCCACCAATCCTCCAATCAACATCATCCTACAGTTCAAACATTGGCAATATCCATGGCTGCCAAAACTACACCATGACCCACCATGATTACTGCGTTGGGTCTCTCAACAGCAACACCACCATTGGCAGTAATAATCCCATGTGTGCCAGAACTACAACATGACCCACCAAAATGTACATTTTGGATACAATAACAATAATAAACAACAAATATTTCAACCTATATATGTATATATATCTTTGTTTTTCCAACAAAAGACCTTTTTAAAAAAAAAAGGGGAAAGAAAATGGATTAAAAGAAAGGGACAGAATAAGATCAGACACTAGCAACTTGCTCAGACTCGGAAATCTCCGATTGAGTCTCTGCTGAATCAGAAATGCTATCACTTTCTGTGGTAGCATTACTTAACAGCTTAGGTGTCAGTTTGTTCCTCCACATATCCCTAAATCCGAAGAGATCCCCGGTTTTCCTCGTTGCCTCCACCACAACCAGGTTGGCAGTTACCCGGCAAACCTCCACCACAAGCCCAAAATTACCATTTTGCCCCTCTAGCTCCACACCACATTCTTTCAACCCTCTTACTATAAGCCCCTCTGCCACAGCCACCTCCTCCACCCTAGCCAAAACCGCCTCAACTGAACCCTTGAGCATGAGCCTCTCAGTGTCCTCTGCGGCCGCTGATGTGGAGGCACCACCGCCAACAAACAATCCAGAAAGATTCAAACCAGAAGAGAATGAGATTATATCAAAAGCATTCAATTCCTTCACCTTGTCCTCAGACCCAAGATTCCAATCCTCATGAAACTTGATCTCCTTGTAGCCTTTTCTAAACCAAGGGTCCCTGGTGATCTCATCAACGGTGAACCTTGTCTCGGGGTTGATGTCAAGAACCCTTGAAAGGAACCGTCGTAGATCCGGTGACATCCACCGTGGACACCGGTACTCCCCCTTGTAGATCTTCTTGTACATCACCATCAAGTTTGGATCATTGAAAGGTAGGTACCCTGCTGCAAGAACAAAGAGAATCACCCCACAAGACCATACATCAACCTTTGCACCGTCGTAGCCCTTCTTTGCCAGAATCTCCGGTGCCACGTACGCCGGAGTGCCACACAACGTGTGCAACAACCCATCAAACCTCACCTGCAAAAAGAATAGATGACCGATTATTAATTAGGCATGTTCGATCATTCACATGTAAACCACCATTATTTGACGTGTATCATTCAAAATTCCTAGAAATCATAATAGAAAATTGGACCTACTCATAATAAAGGTGTACCTGTCATTATAGGAGAGAGATCATTAATTGTTTTAGAGCAAGAAAGATTGGTGTTCCAGAAAATATTAATTCAACTAAATTAATATTATTATTGTTTCCGTACATTATCCTCAATATAAATTACTAAATTAATGTGCAAGCCATGATTTTAAACTCTGCAACCAAGATTACGGCATTGATGTTACAATTTTCTAGCCCTTTACAACAATTACAGCAGCATCAACTGCAAATTTTACTGCAGCTAGAATTGCAACCACAAATCCAAACCATGATGGGACAAATAAACTTTTTCTTCAACAAACCATTTAATTTTGTAACAAATTAATTAAATTCATAAATTTAGAAGCAATTCTCCAGCACCATTGATTACCCTAAACACAGGACTGTAAAATCCACCATCTATCACATTAATTACTCTGAACTCTAATTTGAGCTCTAGCATTTCATTTCATTACGGTAAGAATTTTGACAGAAATTTTTTTGTTCAAATTCCTGATGAAAAATCAAATTCCCCAACAAATTAACTGAACAAAATAACAAAATGATGCTGTAAATGCAAATTACAGTATTTTGGGGCTGACCTGGTCTTTGACGGCACTGAGTCCAAAATCGGAGACCTTGAGATTCCCATTTTCATCAAGCAAGAGATTCTCCGGCTTCAAATCACGGTGGAAAACGCCGCGCGAGTGGCAGTACCCTACGGCGGAGATAAGCTGCTGGAAATACTTGCGGGCGAGATCCTCGCTGAACCTCCCTTTCGAAACCTTAGCAAATAACTCACCGCCTTTAACGAACTCCAACACGAAATAGATCTTGGTCTTCGTCGCCAGCACCTCGTGCAGCTTCACGATGTTCGGGTGGTTGAGCTTGCTCATGATCGAAACCTCGCGCTTCACGTTCGAAACCAGTGACGTTCCCATTATCTTCTTCTTGCTTATCACCTACGCATTCCACAAATTCAAATACGTATTTTAACGAATTCGATCACATTGAAGAATTCGATTCAAAATTCAGAAGTTTCAGCAAATCATTCCTTAATTATTATTAGTTATTTACCTTTATCGCCACGCTCTGCATCGTTTTCACGTTCCGCGCGTAGTAAACCTTCGCGAACGCGCCGCATCCTAGGAGTCTTCCTAGCTCGTATTTTCCAAATAAGGCGGAGGTGGTGACCGTGGATGTGGAGGTGTTAGTAGTTGCCGACGCCGCATGCGGCGGCGCCTGTTCGATCTCTGGCATCGTGATTTTTTTCGATCTAAAAGCTATGAAAGAATAAATAGTTGAGAAGGAGAGAATTTGATGTGGTGATTGGTGTTTTTGAATTCGCTCGTAAAAAAGTTTTTGATTTATTGCGGAATATGGTGTTTTCGTTTATTTTTCTTGTTTTGTGGGTTCTCATTCCGTTATTTTGTGCGGAAACACAGGATGTTCGGAATTGCACGGCGCTTGTTTTCTTTATTATTTTATGGTTGTTTCCGTATTTATATTTTTCTAAAATTTGCTTTCAGGACAAAGGTTTCCTATGCTTTTGCGTTTTTTTTCCCCAAAAAATTAAAATTACATCTCTCCTCCCTAATAAAAGACAGAGACGAGTAGTTATTTGTATCTCAATTCTCAAATTCTCAACCTGTATCTGGATCCCGAAAAGGAAAATATTTAAAATTAAATTTGTCAGCAATTAATTAATATTTTAAATTTTAAATTTATCTTTTATTATTTGTATTTATCATTATTCTGTTGGATATTTATTTGTATTAAATAAGATTAGTTCTTTAAAAAACTGATGAGAAAATTAATGTTGTTTTCGAAAAGATTATTTAGTATATAACAGAAAATTCTCACTTTTAAATATAAAAAAGATTTAGTTTATTGAAGAAAAAAAAAAGGGTTCGTTTCCGTGTTTTTGGGCTACGCGGGTATATAGTTGGGACTTGGGAGTTGAATTGAAGAAAGCTAAGTAACTTGCAGCTTTGTTTTGAAAGCGGAAAGAGTAGTCACGCTGTTTTTTATTACTTTTTCTTTTTTTAGGTATATTGAGAGGTAATTATAATTGGCCATACACATGTTGCATTGTGATTAGAAGATATAGTTGATAAGTTGAATATAATTTAGTAATTAAAAATGACACGTCGGTGCCGACTTGAGCCGTCTCTTTTATGAAATAAAAATAGACTTAATTTTTTCAATTTACATTCATCATTTTGTCCTTTTTTTTAGAATTAACTATTAATTTAGTATTTAAAATATTTGATATAACAAAAAATTTTTTAAAAAATATTATTAATAAAATAATTTTTAAATTATTTAAAAATATAACAAAGATAATCAATAAATATGATATTTTTTATAAATGTTAAATTTTCGTATTTAGTAAATAAGTTATTCATTTAATTTAAATTTTTGTATCAATATTTAAATAAATATTTAGTAGATATATTAAAAAATCAAAGTAAAATTTGATTTTTAAAATTTTTTATTTTTTTAAAAATTAGTAATTCACAATAATATTTTTTTAAAAAAAATCACTTGACATAAAAGTTACAAAATTTTGAGGATGAAAAGATTTTATTTTTGTAATGATGTTTGCAAAAAAGCATCAAAATATGATTTTTAAAATATTACTTTAGAATATATATTTACAGTTATGTTACACATTGGTATAATTTTTCATCCAAGCTAGTCCAATACTAAAAAAACTCAATCTCATTAAATAAAACGTGACTTTCACGCACCCAAACACATGAAACGTTAAATATTCATTTGCGCTTCATTAAGAAAAAACGTTCCTTCTTCAACATTGAAACCGCTACTGGAGAAGAATCACGAGAAGATTTCGGAAGAAAGAAGCAAAAATGAACGAAAATAGCAACAGAGACTACGAAAAGTATAAGAAAAATTACTGTTCCTTTAAAATCTTGCAATCTCGCGTTTCTTCTAGTTGTATTTTAGGTTTAATGGATTGAGTTGCTTCGTTTAGTAGATCGACATATTCTGATTCCATTTTTATAGTGTAACTAGGGTTTGAAATGAAATGTGTTCTTATTTTCATTCAGTTCAGTGGAGTTGCTAATTTTGATTCAATTGATTGTTAGCGTGTTCAGTTGACTTCTTTTACATAGAGAAATACTATTCTTGATGATTGAATGTTTATAACGTTTTATTCAGCACATGAATATTGCTCGGTTCAGTAGAGTTACTCATTTTCATTCACTTGATTGTTAGTGTGTTCAGTTGAGTCCTTTTGCATGCAGAAATATTTTTCTTGATAATTGAATGTCTATTACGTTTTATTCAGCACATGAATGGCGTTCGGTTCAGTAGAGTTGGTTATTTTCATTCACTTGATTGTTAGTGTGTTCAGTTGAGTCCTTTTGCATTCAGAAATGCTTTTGTTGCTGATTGAATGTTTTATCACGTTTTATTCATAACATGAATGGTGTTCATTTCAGTGAGCTTGGTAATTTTCATTCACTTGATTGTTAGTGAGTTCAATTGAGTCCATTTGTATGCATAAATATTTTTCTTGATGATTGAATGTCTATTATGTTTTATTCAGCACATGAATGGTGTTCAGTTTAGTGAGTTAGCCATTTTCATTCACTTGATTGTTAGTGTGTTATGCTGGATCCTTTTGCATGCAAAAATAATTTTCTTGCTAATTGAATGTTTATCACATTTTATTCAAAACATGAATTTTGTTCAGTTCAGTGGAGTTGCTAATTTTGATTCACTTGATTGTTAGAGTGTTCACCTAGGCTCTTTTGCATGCAAAAATGCTTTTCTAGCTGTTTCATTATTTATCATGTTTTATTCAATACATCAATGGAGTTCGGTTCAGTGGGCTGGGATATTTTCATTCACTTGATTAAAATATGCATGCTTGTGCTTGTCGATGTATTGAGTGAAGTATTGGCCAAATTTTTTTGTCCTTACAGCAAAAATAAAGAAGACAATGATGACAAAGAAGGAAAAGCCGCGCTATAACGTAAGCACATTAAATATATTTATCCACTCTCATTCGAATAAAATCTATTTTGTATTATAAATATATCGTGATATTTTGTTTCTAAACCTTACAGAAAATTCAAAATTGCAGATGCCAAACAAAGGCAATAGCAAAGGTGTTCAAGGATATGAGTTAGGAAAAGAAAGATATTGTTGAAGAAATGGGATTCAGTGCGCTAGCACATGTCCTGGAAATGAACGTCTCTCACAGCCTCTTGAGAGAATTGATTAATTGTTATGATGACTATTATGGATGTCTGGAAACTCTCCATGAAAAAATATACATAACACCTGGCAAGATAGCACCTGCGCTGAGCATAAACCATGGCGGTAATATACTTTCCACTTTCTGCTTATTTTTGCTTCATTACTTTCTTTAATTTCAGTTCATTTGGGTACAGAAAATTAAACTGAACCTTTTTGGCTCATTTATTGCTATTCAAATATTGTAGGGAATCGTTTTCATAAAAAGGTTGAGTATGATACCCTGAATGAGGCAGACAAGGCAATAATTGACAGCCTCAAAGGCTGCGTTTGTTTTTAGAGACAGGACAGAACATGACACTGAAACGGAGACAATAGGACGGAGACACTAAAAATTATCTTTTGTGTATTGTGTTTGGATACGATGGACATGACACTAATATAATGTCTAGTATTATATTTGGATACACATGGACAAAACTAAAATATTATATATATATATGGTTAAGATTAACAAAAAAAATAAATTGAGTTTGATTAATAAAAAATTTTGTTTAAGTTAATAAGCCAAATTAATTTTAAATAAAAAATCAATTTTAAAAAATCCATTTTTACATGAAAAAACAATTAGTTTTGCATATAAAAATCTATTTTTATTTTAAAAAAACTAATTTTTTTATCTAAAAACTTATTTTTCTTTATAAAAAACTATTTTTTTCTTTAAACTATATAAAATCAATTACAATTTATAAATTACTTTTTTAGCATTTTAAAAGATCAATTTTACTTTTGATCATATTTATCTTTCAAAAGTTTCAAGATTAATTATTTTTGTTATTATTTTTATTACAAATCAAATAATATAATATAAGGTTAAAATGATATTGAAGTAAAACGATAAAAAGAAAAGAATTATCTACCCCCAATAAAAAATTCTATAGAAAGGAGAGAGTACCTGGAAAAGAAAGAGATAGAGAAAGAACAGGAAGAAAAAAGTATCTCTGAACAACGCAATAGGAAAAATAAGAAGGGGTAATAGTAAAAAAAAAGGAAAACAAAATTTATAAAATTGTCCGTGTCCACTCTTCCAAATTCCGTGTTCATCATTGTCCTTCGTGAAAGAGTGGACACAAAAGTATAAAAAATTGTCTCGGAGACAATATGTCCATTGTCCATGTCTCTGCTTCCAAACACTTTTTAAACAAGTATTGTCCATGTCTCCGTATCCTGCCCCCAAAAACAAACGCTACCAAATGTGTTACGTTGGCATCTTTGACAAAGTCTGTCCTCGATCTGAGTGTTGAAGAGGAGGAGAACCGACAGAAATTCTGGAGGACTTTTGTCATCTTCATATAGAAGTGTTTCTTGTTGCCGAAGACAGTAAGTATGGCCTCCCCAATCCATAAGCTGCCTACCCTTTGTGTGGACAACATCCGATAGTGGGATTGGGCAAATCATGTGCTCAACTTCTTGAGGAAGGGAATCGAAAACAAGAGAGAGGGAAAAAAATAATCTGTTGATGGCTATGTTTTTGTTCTGATGCTGATTTATTTCCATGAAACCAAGATCCCTCGCTTGGATGGACCTGATGCTCCCCCGCCACTGTGGGTGGCCCACTGGACAAAGAAGATGATACTTGACCGGATTTCTCAGGAAGCAACCGACACATTAGTAAATTAAACAAAAATTCCCCCCTGAAATTTTGTTTCAGATGCTTCTAAAACACTCTGCTAACTAAATAATCTTGTGTTTTAGGTTATAATTAATTTATTTTTCCTAGTTACATTTTAGGTTTATTGGATTGAGTTGCTTCATTTAGTAGATCGACTTATTCTGATTCTAATTTTTTCGCGTAACTAGGGCTTGGAATGAAATGTGTTCTTATTTTTTTCTGTTCAATGGAGTTTCTAATTTTGATTCACTTGATTGTTAGTGTGTTCATTTGAATTCTTGTGCATGCAAAAATATTTTTCTTGATGATTAAATATTTATCACGTTTTATTCAGCATATGAATGTTGTTCGGTTCAGTGGAGTTTGTAATTTTGATTTACCTAATTGTTAGTGTGTTTAGTTGAGTCATTGTGCATGTAGAAATATTTTTCTTGATGATTGAATATTTATCACGTATTATCCAGCACATGAATGGTGTTCGATTCAGTGTTTTTGCTCATTTTGATGCATCTAATTGTTAGCGTATTCGCTCATTTCAGATGCTTCTAAAATACTCTGCTAACTAAATAAGTTTATGTTTTAGGTACTTCTGTATAGAAAGCAAATAAAGGAGGAAAAAACAAAAAGAAAGAAGGTGGAGAAGCCAACTATTTTGAACGGGAAAGAGAAAGGAAAAGGGAAGAAAGAAGAAAAGAAAATTGCTGATCGGATTTGTCTTTGAAAGAAGACACTTTTTCCGAATCTGAATACAAATTCGAATCCGACAAAACACCGCTAGCTAAGAGAAAAAGACAACAGAGGTTGGTTAAAAAATAAAACATTGTTGCGACAGATTCAAAAACAACAAGAGAAACTGAAAGCAATCCCATGGATTCAGAAACCAGAAGTGAATCCGAAAACCAGTAAGTTTGATGTTCATATTGGTTTTGTTTTACTTGTATTTGTTTAACATTGTTCTTATGCGCTTGTTCTTATGTATTGCAGAGAAGAAGAAGAAATTGAAAAATAGCGACTAAGAAAAGAAAACAACCACAGAAGGTGGTTAAAAAAGAAAGCGAAAAAATGAAGACTGTGCCGACGGATTTAGAGAGCACAAGCGAATCTGAAAGCCAAAAAGTATTGGATGAGGTTCATTTATGTGATTGTATACGTTCATCTGGTTTAGTTTTGCTTTTCTTTGCTGAAAATTGTTTATGTATGCTTGTTAAGTAAATTACAAATGTGATATTCTTAACTGGAGTTGGTCAAGTTGATTCATTTGATTGTCAAGTGTTCAGTTAAGTCCATTTGCATGTAGAAATTTTTTCTTGATGATTGAATATGTATCACGTTTTATTCAGCACATGAATTGTGTTCGGTTCAGTGGACTTGGTCATTTTTGTTCACTTGATTGTTAGTGTCTTCAGTTGGGTCCTTTGGCATGTAGAAATATTTTTCTTACTGATATTTGTCTCCGGTATAAATTTGCTGTGTTTGTGTATGTTGCAGAGAAAAAGAAATCGAAAAAACACCCATAGTGAAAAGAAAACAACTGGAGAGGGTGGCCAAAAAACAAACCAAATCAGGAAAGCTTGTTCTGAAAGATTCAGAGAGCAAAACTGAATCTGAGAATGAGTAAGTTTCTGAAATCATATTTTCGGTTATTGTTGCTTTTGTTTCAGGTTCATTGATACTTATTTTATAAATTTTCAGAACTGAACAAGTAAAGGACAACACCGAGGAAAGAAAAAGACAGGCGTTGCAGATGTTAAGATAAAAGAGATCAAAGAGAAGAAATGATGGAGATCAAACAACAAACGTTACTCCGGGTCGGTTTGACTCGATAGAAGCGTGAAATGATTTCTCCGAGATGTAAGATTCGGTTTCTTATATCGAGTTCTTTTTCTTTGTTTGCTAACTTTTCCTATAACCTCTTCTAATTCCTCTGGATTCACTGAGTAATATTTATTTATCTTGTTTAGACTACCGACTGTAAATCTGGGTAGCGAACCTCTCTTACAGACTCAGACGAGCTCTACACCGTCTGTAAATGTCCCGGACAATACCAGGTAAATTTGTTCATTGCAAGCTTTACTTTCGGTCCAATGGGTTCCAAAAATAAATTTCATGTGTTTCTAGACCTCTTCTTTTAATCTTGGTTGCTGATTTTAATTTGGTATCTTTTTTATTAGGAAAAATATCCCAAAAACCCTGGTAAAAGTTTTTAGAAGAAAGAAAATCAATCAAAAACAGAGTTTAAAAACCCCACCTATGTAAGTTAAAAATATTTATGTTTCTCTTTTAGATTTACGTAATATTTTTTGTTTAATTAATCACACAGAAATCATGTTTAAATATCAGTAGCACTACACCTGATTCTGACTTACAAATCATTGAGGTTCGAGAAAAAACTCATTCTCAACCTTCAGAAATGTGAGTTTTTCAATGGGCAGATTTCGATTTTACGGTACCTATTCTAATCGTTTAACATTGACTTCTTCCTTGTTTACGTTCCTTAGATTTCCTATTGTAGTGTTTCTTCCGAGTTCTCTTAAGGAAGAGTTAATGAAAGATGACTTTATTTATGTTCCTTCAGAAAGTCAAACACAAGAAACTTCTGTTAATGAGTAAGTTGCCATAAAATTATTTTTATTAATTTTAATGATTTAGGATAATAATTTGGGATCATTGTTGAACTGTTTTCTATTTAATGCAGCAGCCTTCTGGAACCGCAACAGCAACCCTGCGAAGAAGCACTGTTGATGTGTAAGTTTTACTAATTGTTTAAATCTGGATAATTTCGGTTCACTACATGATTTGATTGTGGTTCAGTTGAATCCACAAATGAATTCAATGCGTTCTTATTTTTGGAGTCTCTTCTGTTTCTTATAGCTGCTCTCTGGAACTCGAAAAGCAGGCCGCCGAGGAATCTTCTCCGAGGATGACGGAGCCAGAACCTCCGTTAAATGTGTAAGTTTTAATTAATATCGTTTTTTATAATCTTTTGTCTTATATGATATTGCTTTTTCATTGTTCTTTTAAGTTGTAATTAGAATTCTTTTTATTAGTTTTAATGGTACATGATAATAATTCTGAGTCATTATTGAACTCTTTTCTGTTTAATGTAGCAGCCCTCCCGAAGAACAACAGCAACCGTGCCAAGAAGCTCCGGTGGCATGGCAATTGGAAGAAGAAGCACAGTCTGATTTGTAAGTTTTCTGCTTGTTCAAATCTGGATAATTTCGGTTCACTACATTGTTTAATTTCAATTCACTACATTGTTTAATCCAGAAATTAATTACTCTCTTCTGTTTATTATAGCTGCCTTTTGGAACCTGAAAAGCAAGCCGGCAAGGGATCTTTCACGAGGAAGACGGAGCCAGAACCTCTGTTGAATGTGTAAGTTTTAATTAATATTATTTTTTTATTAGCTTTCGTGTTATATGATATTGCCTAAAACTTTACTTTGTCGTCTTACAATGCTGCTGGTCCTTCTTTGCGGCAACATGATGCACCTTCCTTTGACCTTGGCATAAGTCCCCAACATCTCAACCAATTCTCCCGACCTCTCAGCCGACGGTATCACAGCTTGAAGTCTTGGCAGACACAGTGGTAGATACTGGAGTAATAGTGGCATTGAAGATTGCTGAAGCAACGAGTGTCGAGCCGAGCTTCACAACCACTAAAGTTTACAAAACTCCGGAGAAAGAGAAAAAAATCACGGAGGAGTTGAAGGAGAAATGTTATCATTGGATAACACATGTGAAAGAAACCAAAGATAGTACCAATGAATATGACCCCTTATTCATCTTAAAGCATCAAGAGAATTTTGAGGGGCTTAGACATCATTTCATGTCTCTAATGCCCGAACAACATGTGGAAAGCACAGTAAATTCTTTGCCTATTGTGCTAACTTTAATGATTTTTCTAAAGACTCTTGTACTGCATATCTCATAATTTTCTTCCTGTAGGTAGTCAATACACATTGCATGATTTTAAACGACGCGTAATGTCTCTAGTTTCAGAAAGACATATACTGTGTGCCGACGAATATTGTCATAAGCCAAATTTTTTATTCCCTACTCATTGAATGTGTATCACGTTTTATTCAGCACATGAATTGCGTTCGATTCAGTAGTGTTGCTCATTTTCGTTCACTTGATTGTTAGTGTCTTCAGTAATATCCTTTTGCATGTAGAAATGTATTTCTTGATGATTGAATGTGTATCACATTTTATTTAGCACATGAATTGCGTTCGGTTCATTAGAGTTTGTCATTTTTGTTCACTTGATTATTAGTATCTTCAGTTTTGTCCTTTTATTCAGCACATGAATGGTGTTTTACTGGTTCATTTATGATTTAACTGAGGTTTGTTTTGTAAATATTTATGTTGGAAAACCATGGCGAGAAGTACATTGATCCAAAGACCAAGAAGGCCTACCGGTTCAATGTTGATCGATATGCACACTACCGCCAGTTTCTTGACAAAAGAAAACTCGCATCGCATCTATTTGTAAGTCGTGATTTCTAAACTTTCTTTGATAATTCTCTTGTTTGCTATTGTTTGGACTAACATACTCTATCATTTTTTCAAACTTCAGCTATTTGTGTCGATTTGCAATGAAGGGCACTGGTAGTTATCGATTGCCGATGTCCGAAAAAAGGCATTCTATGTGCTTGATCCTATGAACAAGAAAAAGAATGAAATACCTAATTTGAGAATTAAACTGAACAAATTTATTGTAAGTTATTTAAATGTTTCCCTTATTGATTCAATTTTTATGACGTTTTATTCAAGTTATGATTGGTGTTTGGTTAAGCGGAGTTGCTGAGTTTGATTCACCTAATTTTAATCCACTGTTTTATCCCTTTCAGAGATTAATAGTCTCCCAGATGAGGGTTTATGATGGGGCAGAACCCTTAATGGAGGACGGAGACGGAGAAGAAGCAGAGTATATCAGACTGGATGGTCAACGTACAAGGTAAAAATATTTCTCTTCTACAGTGCTATTTTTAATGTATTTTATTTTGTATACTATTAATCGTATTTTACTTAAATTCTTGCTTATCTATGATTGTACGATATACGTCTTAAAATGGCTTGAAACAATTGATCCTCAAAAGATCAAAAGCGGGAAGAGGTATCAATATAAACCTTGGACATAAGTAAGTATTTTCTAAATTAATAAAATTCTTTCATTTCTTATTTCAATTGAGTTCATTTCTTATGTAACTAATTCCTTTCAATTGAAATGTAGGAAGAGATTGATGCTTTCAGGCTTGAATATGGTCCAAATATTTTGTTGCATAAACTGAACAAAATCAAAGACTAAGTGATTCAGATATATATAAATAGTAAATAGAATATACTTTGTTTGATTGGTTGTAATTAACACTATTTTGTTTAAAGAAGCAAACACTGCTTCTTTCAATGTATATATCTAAATATTAATGTAAATCTTATGGTATATATCTAATGTTAATGTTAATGTATATACCTAATGTTAATATTTATATCTGATTCAAGATGTATATATCTGTTGGAACTGTCTGGCTGCTGTTTTATTCCAGGTTGACAGTGAATAGAATCAGGGTGTTTATCAAACATTAAGAGCCCCAAATAAACAAATGAATCGAAATTAATACACAGAATAAACCAAAAAAGTGCATACATCAATATAGCAGAGACATAATTTGAAAAAAATGTATATATCAGAATTCAGTTTCAGAAACACCTTAACTCTCGAACATAGCACAATAAATTGACTATTCAATAAACAAAAAGTGACTATTGAATAAAGAATTTCACAAAAGCTAATATTAAAAACAAAAAAGTGACTATTCAATAAAGACCTACAACAGTCAGAAATTAACCCTCCTATAACTTCAGTGAACCGAAATTTGCTCATAGATGAAAGGAAATTTATGTTAATAAAAACTAAAACTCGTATAATCCTCTCCAGGATAATTCATATCCGGTGCATTGTAAACCCTGGAACTTGACTGAATCGTTGATCCACCATCTAAAGATTCAACTGCAAAAAGAGAAAATAAATCATATATTAGCGAAATGCACAAATGAATGTTTTCCTAACCCTAATCTCAATATTACCTCGCTTGGACCTGGCTTTTTCTTTTTCTTCATGGCGTTTGAGATTTTTTTTCCAAGTTTGATCCTAGTCTATTTTTAGGCCGGCCTCTTGTTCTGACACGTGGTGGGCTTTGAAGGTCGTTCACGTCGTTCAACGTGGCTTCTTCGTGGGATAACAAACTTTTTCCTTTGCTTCTCTCTTGATATTCTTGCATTTTGGCCATGATATTGTCAAAGGCCTGGTGCAAAATTCCGGTCAACTTCTCAGACTCCGACGCAAATTCGCAGATATTGTGCGACCGAATCACCAAATCGTTGAATCACTTGCTTCTCGGCTCCAGTAGAGGCTCGTTGATGAGCGGATAATTTATACGCTTTTTGGCATTGTTTTTAGGTAGTTTTTAGTAAGTTCAAGCTACTTTTAGGGATGTTTTCATTAGTTTTTATGTTAAATTCACATTTCTGGACTTTACTATGAGTTTGTGTGTTTTTCTGTGATTTCAGGTAATTTCTGGCTGAAATTGAGGGACTTGAGCAAAACTCTGAAAAAAGGCTGACAAAAGGACAGCTGATGCTGTTGGAATCTAACCTCCCTGCACTCAAAATGGATTTTCTGGAGCTACAGAACTCTAAATGGCACGCTCTCAACGGCGTTGGAAAGTAGACATCCAGAGCTTTCCAGCAATATATAATAGTCCATACCTTATTCGGGAATTGACGACGTAAAGTGGCGCTCAACGCCAAGTACATGCTGCTGTCTGGAGTTAAACGCCAGAAACACGTCATAACCCGGAGTTGAACGCCAGAAACACACTATAACTCGGCCTTCAACTCCAAGAAAAGCCTCAGCTCGTGGATAGATCAAGCTCAGCCCAAGCACACACCAAGTGGGCCCCGAAAGTGGATTTACGCATCAATTACTTACTCATGTAAACCCTAGTAGCTAGTCTAGTATATATAGGATAGTTAACTATTGTATTATACATCTTTGGTCTCAGTTTTATTTTATTCTTCATCTAAGGAGACTATTGATCACGTTTTGGGGGGCTGGCCATTCGGCCATGCCTGAACCTTTCACTTATGTATTTTCAACGGTGGAGTTTCT
>NC_029778.3:18136746-18137680 GCF_000817695.3 Arachis duranensis | reverse complement strand
ATAGCTTGCTTCATACCAACAATCTCTGTGGGATCGACCCTTACTCACGTAAGGTATTACTTGGATGACCCGGTACACTTGCTGGTTAAGTTGAACGGAGTTGTGAGCTTATCTAACAATGCCTGGAACTCTTATATCACAATTTCGTCCACCAAGTTTTTGGCGCCGTTGCCGGGGATTGTTCGAGTATGGACAACTGACGGTTCATCTTGTTGCTCAGATTAGGTAATTTTCTTTTCAAAATTTTTTTCAAAAATCTTTTTCAAAATTTTTCTTTTCTTTTTCGTTTTTCCAAACTTTATTTTCGGAAAAATTAATAAAAATACAAAAAAAATCATAAAATCATAAAAAAACCAAAAATATTTTGTGTTCTTGTTTGAGTCTTGAGTCAATTTTTAAGTTTGGTGTCAATTGCATGCTTTTAAAATTTTTCTTGCATTTTTCAAAAATCCCATGCATTCATAGTTGTTCTTCATGATCTTGATGATTTCTTGTTTTGTGTCTTTTGTTGTTTTTCATGTGCACTTTTGCATTCATATCTTCCATGCATTAAAAATTTCTAAGTCTGGTGTCTTGCATGTTTTCTGTGCATCAAAAATTTTTTCAAAATTATGTTCTTGATGTTCATCATGATCTTCAAAGTGTTATTGGTGTTCATCTTGACATTCATAGTGTTCTTGCATGCATTAAGTGTTTTGATCCAAAATTTTTATGTTTTGGGTCATAATTGTGTTTTTCTCTCTCATAATTAAAATATTAAAAAAAAAACAAAAAATATCTTTTCCTTATTTCCCTCCAAATTTTCGAAATTTTGGGTTGACTTGGTCAAAAAATTTTAAAAATTAGTTGTTTCTTTCAAGTCAAGTCAAAATTTCAATTTTAAAAATCTTATCTTTTCAAAAATTATATCTTTTTCATTTTTTTCTATTTCTCG
>NC_029778.3:18134540-18136638 GCF_000817695.3 Arachis duranensis | reverse complement strand
AAAATTAGCTAACAATTAATGTGATTGATTCAAAAATTTGAAGTTTGTTACTTTCTTGTTAAGAAAGGTTCAATCTTTAAGTTCTAGAATCTTATCTTTTAGTTTCTTGTTAGTAATTAATTTTAATTTAAAAATTAAATCTTTTTCAAACATATCTTATCTTTTTCAAAATTTTATCTTTTTCAAAATTTGATTTTAAAATATCTTATCTAACTTCTTATCTTCTTATCTTTTTAAAATTTGATTTTAATATCTTTTTCAACTAACTCTTTGACTTTGTGTTTGTTTCTTATCTTTTTCAAAACCACCTAACTACTTTTCCCTCTCTAATTTTCGAAAATATCTCATCCCTTTTTCAAAAAATTCTTTTTAATTAATTAATTGTTTTAAATTTTAAATCTTATCTTATCTTTAATTCTCGAAAATACTAACCTCTTTTTCAAAATTATTTTCGAAATTCTCCCTCCCTTCTCTTATTCTATTTAATTATTTATGTAGAACCTATGCACAATTACTCAAGAGGGGGGGTGAATTGAGTAAACCAACAACAATGAACCTTTTTGCGAAATTTAAAGATAATATGCAAAAGTGTTATTGTACTAGTATTTTTCCAAGAGCTTAACTCAATTGCTAAGCATTTATAAGGAGCTTTTACTTTCCAATAGACACCAACTCAAATAAATTGATCAAGTTTTTCACCAATCGGACTTAAGCCACTCCTTAAATACTTACGAAGCTACTTCACGATCACAATTTATTTGCTTTAACGGTAAAAGACAATAATATTGAAAAGATGAGTTTGGAGAGATGCAAACGCTATTTAGAGTGGTTCGGCACAATTCTTGTCCTACGTCCACTTTCTTTCTCAATCGCAATTGAGAAGTTCCACTATTGCCAAGCTTCAAGGTGCTCGCGCAAAACCTTTTACAATCCGAGTCCTTAGTTTCTAACACCTCACGGTATATGATCACCACTCGTATACTAACCCACTCCACTTAGAGATACCTTCTCTAAGATTTGCCTTGAGTACTTAGTATACCTCTTTGGTATCCTCACCGACTATAGTGTTTGTAACTCTTGACTCAACCTTGGAGATCACACTCCAATTTACAATGTGTATAAGAAAACAATTCTCAAAGAATTGTTGAGATGAAAAGAGTGCTCTCTAGAAGAGTGTGTGATTACAATTTTTGCACTATTGAACCAATTGATATTTCTCTCTCAAAATGTGTATTATATCACTTAAAAAAGGTGTAGAATGTAAGAATATGAATGAGGTATTTTTCTGAATCAAAAACTTATGAAATAAGGCTTTAATCCATCCATTTATAGATTTCCCAAACCTTAGAAACGTTGGGGAATTAATGGGATGAAGCATTTATGTCAAAACTAGCCGTTTTTTTATGTTTTTGAATTATTTGCATTATGCATAACACTTTGCATCGATGCAAATGTGTCTTTGATGCTGAAATTTGAATTTTCAGCTAGGTTGCATCGATGCAAGCATCTTTGCATCGATGCAACAAGTCGTTGCATGCTTTGCATCGATGCAAGATGAGTGTGCATCGATGCAAACCTCAAAGAACGGTTTAAAAACACTTTAAAATGCTTAGGATTGATCTCAAACTTGTTGGAGTCAATTCCTATGCTTTTGTACCTTTGAAAACAAGTTTTTAAAACCTTTTGGCTAGCATTGAATCATCAAAACATTTTGTGAGTGTGTGTTTGAGAGATTTAACATTTGGTTCTTAACAAGAAGTTACCTAAGTCCTAAGACACTATACTTGTCTTCAAATGTTGTGGACTTGAGTTTCTTGTTGTTGTTGTGTTGCTTTCAACTCTTCATTCCTCAACGTTGAATGTTGGTTGATCTTTCAACATGCTTGTTCATTCAAGTTGTTTGTTGGTTTGTCTTTCATGTCGTTTGTTGGTTTGTCATTCATCAAAACCTACGAATACAAACTTCGCATACAAGCAACATGATTTACACCTTTTATATTTAAAAAAATCAAAATCCTTTCTCTTCTCAAATTCAGTTTCATTTTCTTCACCATGATCATCAATCCAGCTCACTCTTCCTCTTTCCGCCGGTAACGTC
>NC_029778.3:18133448-18134128 GCF_000817695.3 Arachis duranensis | reverse complement strand
AGACCTTCAAGCAAAAAGATGGTGAATCCCTCTATGAAGCTTGGGAAAGATACAAGCAGCTGACCAAAAGATGTCCATCTGACATGTTTTTAGAATGGACCATATTAGATATATTCTATTATGGCCTATCTGAATTTTCAAAAATGTCATTGGACCATTCTGCAGGTGGATCAATTCACTTAAAGAAAACACCTGTAGAAGCTCAAGAACTCATTGACATGGTTGCAAATAACCAATTCATGTACACTTCTGAGAGGAATTCCGTGAATAATGGGATACCTCAGAAGAAAGGAGTTCTTGAAATTGATGCGCTGAATGCCATATTGGCTCAGAACAAAATGTTGACTCAGCAAGTCAACATGATCTCTCAAAATCTAAATGGATGGCAACATGCATCCAACAGTACTAAAGAGGCAGCTTCTGAAGAAGCTTATGATCCTGAGAACCCTGCCATGGCAGAGGTTAATTACATGGGTGAACCTTATGGAAACACCTATAACTCATCATGGAGAAATCATCCAAATTTCTCATGGAAGGATCAACATAAGCCTCAACAAGGCTTTAACAATGGTGGACGCAACAGGCTGAGCAATAGCAAGTTTTTCCATCATCTTCTCAGCAACAGACAGAGAATTCTGAACAAAACACTTCTAATTTAGCCAATCTAGTCTCTGATCTGG
>NC_029778.3:18132695-18133066 GCF_000817695.3 Arachis duranensis | reverse complement strand
TCCCTGCTGATTTCATAATCTTAGACACTAGGAAGGAAGAGGATGATTGCATCATCCTTGGAAGACCTTTCCTAGCCACAGCAGAAGCTGTGATAGATGTCAACAGAGGTGAATTAGTCCTTCAATTGAATGGGGACTACCTTGTGTTTAAGGCACATGGCCATCCCTCTGTGACAAAAGAGAGTAAGCATGAAGAGCTTCTCTCAGTTCAGAGTCAAGAAGAGCCCTTACAGTCAAACTCTAAATTTGGTGTTGGGAGGCCACAACCAAACTCTAAGTTTGGTGTTAAGACCTCATATCCAAACTCTAAGTTTGGTGTTGGGACTATACAACATTGACCTGATCACCTTGTGGCTCCATGAGAGCCACTG
>NC_029778.3:18129936-18132619 GCF_000817695.3 Arachis duranensis | reverse complement strand
CTTGTTGGGAGGCAACCCAATTTTATTTATCTAATTTTTATTTTATTTTATTTTATTGTTATTTTGTGTTTTATTAGGTACATGATCATGAGGAGTCACGAAAAAATAATAAAAATTAAAAACAGAATAAAAAACAACAGAAGAAAAAAATCACACCCTGGAGGAAGCACAGACTGGCGTTCAACGCCAGTAAGGAGCATCTGGCTGGCGTTCAACGCCAGAACAGAGCATGAATCTGGCACTGAACGCCAGAAACAAGCAACATTCTGGCGTTTGAACGCCAGGAATGTGCCTAGAGGAAAAGCTGGCGCTGAACGCCAGTAACAAGCATGAAACTGGCGTTCAACGCCAGAAACATGTTACATATGGGCGTTGAACACCCAGAATGTGCACCACTCGGCGTTTAAACGCCAGAATGGTGTGCAAAGGCATTTTACATGCCTATTTGGTGCAGGGATTTTATTCCTTGACACCTCAGGATCTGTGGACCTCACAGGATCCCCACCTACCTCGCCCTCTCTCTCTCCATTCATGGTCATCCCTTCTGTTTTCCATTCACCACTCACACCCATCCACTCTTCCCCAAACACCCCACCTACCTTCAACATTCAAAATCTCTTTCCCACCCAATCCCACCCATATAGCCGAATACACATATCCCTCCATCTTTTCCATATCTTCTTCTTATTCTTCATCATTTCTTTCTTCTCTTGCTCGAGGGCGAGCAATTTTCTAAGTTTGGTGTGGTAAAAGCATAGCTTTTTGTTTTTCCATAACCATTGATGGCACCTAAGGCCAGAGAAACCTCAAAAAAAAAAGAAGAAGAGAAAAAAGGGAAGACAAAAGCTTCCACCTCTGAGTCATGGGAGATGGAAAGACTCATGTAAAAGGTTTATAGCTCAGTGGTAGAATATTTGACTGCAAATCAAGAGATTCCTGAGATACCTCAGGGAATAAATTGTCCTCCACACAATTATTGGGAGCAACTAAGGATAGGAACACCAAAATTACTAGGAATCATGCAACAGAAGCAAGGAAGAGACATAAAGGAGCTCAAAAAGCACCATTGGACCTTCAAGAAGGCGCCATCCTCACTAAGGTGGATTCATTCCTTGTTCTTATTTCTTTCTGCTTTTCGGTTTTTATGTTGTGTTCATTTATGTTTTGTGTCTTTACTTCATGATCATTAGTATGTAGTAACCATGTCTTAAAGCTATGAATAAAATCCATTAATCCTTCACCTTTCCTAAATGAAAATTTTTTTTAATTCAAAAGAACAAGAAGTACATGAATTTCGAATTTATCCTTGAATTTAATTTAATTATATTGAAGTGGTGACAATACTTTTTGTTTTCTGAATGAATGCTTGAACAGTGCATATTTTTTATCTTGTTGTTTATGAATGTTAAAACTGTTGGCTCTTGAAAGAATGATGAACAAAGAGAAATGTTATTGATGATCTGAAGAATCATCAAATTGATTCTTGAAGCAAGAAAAAGCAGTGAAAAAGCAAAAGCTTGTGAAAAAAAAAGTGGCGAAAAAATATATATAGAAAGAAAAAGAAAAAAACAAGCAGAAAAAGCCAATAGCCCTTAAAACCAAAAGGCAAGGGTAAACCAGTTATGTGTCTGTGGCATTTATGTATCTGGTGGTAATACTGGAAAACAAAGTGCTTAGGGTCACGGCCAAGACTCATAAAGTAGCTGTGTTCAAGAATTAATGTACTGAACTAGGAGAATCAATAACACTATCTAAAATTCTAAGTTCCTATAGATGCCAATCATTTTGAACTTCAAAGGAAAAAGTGAGATGCCAAAACTGTTCAGAAGCAAAAAGCTACAAGTCCCGCTCATCTAATTATAATTAACATTCATTGATTTTCTGGAATTTATAGTATATTCGCTTCTTTTATCCTATTTGATTTTCAGTTGCTTGGGGACAAGCAACACTTTAAGTTTGGTGTTGTGATGAGCGGATAATTTATACGCTTTTTGGCATTGTTTTTAGGTAGTTTTTAGTAAGTTCAAGCTACTTTTAGGGATGTTTTCATTAGTTTTTATGTTAAATTCACATTTCTAGACTTTACTATGAGTTTGTGTGTTTTTCTGTGATTTCAGGTAATTTTTGGCTGAAATTGAGGGACTTGAGCAAAACTCTGAAAAAAGGCTGACAAAAGGACAGCTGATGCTGTTGGAATCTAACCTCCCTGAACTCAAAATGGATTTTCTGGAGCTACAGAACTCCAAATAGCGCGCTCTCAACGGCGTTGGAAAGTAGACATCCAGAGCTTTCCAGCAATATATAATAGTCCATACTTTATTTGGGAATTGACGACGTAAAGTGGCGCTCAACGCCAAGTACATGCTGCTGTCTGGAGTTAAACGCCAGAAACACGTCATAACCCGGAGTTGAACGCCAGAAACACGCTATAACTCGGCCTTCAACTCCAAGAAAAGCCTCAGCTTGTGGGTAGATCAAGCTCAGCCCAAGCACACACCAAGTGGGCCCCGGAAGTGGATTTAGGCATCAATTACTTACTCATGTAAACCCTAGTAGCTAGTCTAGTATATATAGGACATTTAACTATTGTATTATACATCTTTGGTCTCAGTTTTATTTTATTCTTCATCTAAGAAGACTATTGATCACGTTTTGGGGGGCTGGCCATTCGGCCATGCCTGAG
>NC_029778.3:18088889-18129623 GCF_000817695.3 Arachis duranensis | reverse complement strand
AAAGTAGCCATTGATGATGGTGATGCCCTACATACAGCTTGCCATGGAAAGGAGTAAGAAGGATTGGATGAGAGCAATAAGAAAGTAGAGATTCGAAAGGATTCTAGCATCTCCACACGCCTATCTGAAATTCCCACTATTGAGTTACATAAGTATTTCTATCCCTTTTTATTTTCTATTTATTATTAATTTTCGAAACCCATAACCATTTAATCTGCCTAACTGAGATTTACAAGGTGACCATAGCTTGCTTCATACCAACAATCTCTGTGGGATCGACCCTTACTCACGTAAGGTATTACTTGGATGACCCAGTACACTTGCTGGTTAAGTTGAACGGAGTTGTGAGCTTCTCTAACAGTGCCTGGAACTCTTATATCACAATTTCGTCCACCACTCGTCTTGGCTGCTCTTGATGTGTGTGTGCCTCCTCTTTATGTTCTTGCTCCAGCGTTCCAGTATGTATTTCAGTGCCACATTATCTACTCGCTCAAAGCTTAGGACGCTCAGGGAATGGCGGCACAGTATGCCCCGTGGCTCGAATAGCAGGCACTGGCACTTTACCTTTCGTAATACTGCGTCGCAGGTGACGAAAAACTTGTTGAATGTGGACTTAGAAACCTGCTCTATGACTTCGTATGTTGTGAAACCTAGGGTGGAATGCATTGATCATGTGATGCAGTTCACCTTTTCTCTGAATTGTCTTTGAACTTTCCTGACTTCTCGTGGGTATACACATGCTGAAACTGGGCATCTATTGCTGATTTTGTTGCGTACGGTATCACGGTGTGAAAATCTGTAGTGTTGAATTCTCTCTCTCTTTGCTCTCTGCTTCCTAGGCAATTGTCCTATTGCTTCACTAATTGATTCATGGAGCTGTTGCGTATGATGAACTTGTTTAAAAATGCATGCATGCTCTCACTCCTTTTTGTGCTTCTCATCCCAATCTAGAAATGGTGATCCAGGTAAACTAGAATCCATATATGGTGATCCTTATATAGCTTTGCAGAATGAACCAAACCAATTAGCTGTACTAAACTGAAATCTATGCATGTTTTGGCCCAAAAGGTAATGGCATGAAAATAATTCGAATTAAAACCTCAGTTACCTGAGAGCCACTTGTTGCCTCCGAGGTGTACTTTGTAATGAAATCGTTCTAGTTTTTGTCGAATCCGTCTTTTGTGAATGAATTCCAAATGACGTGGTGGGCTACATGACCCATCTCTTGTTTGATTTCTTCGTGTCGCTTGTAGCCGTTTAGTTTGTTTGGGATCTTCTTCTTGATGTGCCAGATGCACTAGCAGTGAATTGTTGTTGGCATGCACATCTCGATGGCCTTTTGCATCGATGCGCATTGCTTGGTCGGTGAGAATGCCTTTTGGTGCCTTCCCTCCCATGCAATGAAGCGAACACTCAAATAATCATTTGAATGATTGGATGTCCTTGTTTTTCATTAGCATGCATCTGAGAAGTGTCGACTGACCGTGGTGATTCATGCCCAAAAAAGAACCAAAAACTAGATTGTACCTGCATAAATGGACACTCTCACAATATGATGAACCGAAATGTGTAGATTTGGTGAACGTAAAGACTTAATTTGGGTGAACCAAATATCGGTTTGTGTTGCAGGTGGTGTCGAATGAAACCACATCTCTGAAATACTCGCATGCAGCCTTGCTTCTTGCATCAGCCCAGAATGCATTTTTGATGGAGTGATCGCCTTCGAAGTTGAGCTCGAAAAGATGGTTCTTCTCTTTCATTCTTAGCAGGTACTTCCTGAATTCATTGGCATCGTCTTGTTGAAAACATTCTGTACTTTCCTTGTGATATAATTCCTCACGTCTTTTTCTATAAAACTTAGTTTCCGGTGACTGCCGGCTGCTGCTACGAATGATTGGTAAGTTTTGCTCGGTCTGATACCGGCTTCCTCGTTGGTTTCGATGGTGCGATGCACGAACATGCTTAGCTCCCTGTGTTGTTTTAGCATCTTTGTTCGGTCTGAACAGCAGGGGTGTGAGTGATTCAAAACGACTTTAGAAATTGTCCAGAGACCGACGTTCTTCAATATGTGTATGTAGATCCTAGCTGGACAGTTTATGCTGGTTGAGGGATTTGTCTTCAGAGTAAGATATATCTTAGATTTTCACATCCCTTCTCTGCTGTAGACGATTAGTTGATTCTTAATCTCGTTTCCCTTCCAAGTCGTGTTCCTTATTTTGGTAGAAAAATTGGCAAGTTTAGAATAATTTTTTGTAGAACTTTCCAACTTCTTCTAATGTCTTGAAAATCATCCCGACCTTTGGGACAAATTGTTCATCCACGACACACCTGGTCTGTAAAATAAACCGAACATGTTTATTGTGGTAAAACAATAGTATAGAACTAAATAAATAGAACATTATTCATTATATAAATTTAAATTCAAACAGCTTTTTGTAAAGTTTATTTAAAAAAAATCTTTGCCAGAAACAATACTACAAATTCTGCCAATTACAATTTTTTACAAATATTACAAATAATTTCGAGAATATAATATGCATTATCTTTGTGTATTTTTTTTACAATTTTTATTATTTTGATATTAAAAATGATTAATAAAAAATTTAAAAAAATTGTCTTTTATACTATAAAAACATTCTACAAAAAACTTATACACAAAATATAGTACAAACATAATTTTGTGTAATTTTTGGTGATTTACATTTTTGCTTAGTATTATTATTCCAATCAAGAGTCAGCAAAAAGTTGTTGAGTAAAGTATCGTTTTTGTCCCCAACGTTTGGAGTAAGTCCTAAAGTTGTTCCTAACGTTTTATTCATCCTATTTAAGTCCCTAACGTTTCAAAATTGACTCAATGTTATCCTGCCGTTAGGGATTTGTTAATAGAATTGACAGCAGGACAAAATTGAGACGATTTTGAAACGTTAGGGACTTAAATAGGACGAAAACGTTGGGGACAAAAATGATACATAAAATAAATTTTAATTTTATCCTTCAATAATATCAATTTTTTACTATACATAGTATTCAATTATTTTTTAATTATATCTAAGTAAATTACACTTAATCATATTACTTTTATTTTAAATAAATTATTTTTTTATAATTTTACTCTTAAAGATTTTTAGTTATCATGAAATATTTGTAGAATGACTAGTATATAAATTTGCAGAAAAGAAAAAAATAATATATACAATAAAATATAAATTATACCTTTTGTCTCTAATATATCAAAATTTTTTAAAATTATAAAAAAATAAATTTATTTAAAATGAAAATAATGTGATTAAGTGTAATTTATTTAGATGTAATTAAAAAATAATTGAATATTATGTATAGTAAAAAATTAATATTATTGAAAGATAAAATTAAATTAAAATTTATTTTTATGTATCATTTTTGTCCCTAACGTTTTTGTCCTATTTAAGTCCCTAACGTTTCAAAATCGTCTCAATTTTGTCCCGCCATCAATTCTGTTAACGGATTTCTAACGGCAGGACAACATTGAGCCAATTTTAAAACGTTAGGAGGTTAAATAGGACGAATGAAATGTTAGGGACAACTTTGAGACTTACATCAAATATTAGAGACAAAAATGATACTTTATTCAAAGTTTTTTTTATCATAAAATGAAACTTATTATCATCATTGTTAATTGAGTTGTTAAAAAGTGACACACCAAGTTGCTAGTACTGCAAGAAAAAAGGTTATTTGAAGTGAGAAAATTGAATAAAACATACTGTAAAAAATTAATTACAGTTAATTTATATTTTTTATAAATTTTATCATCTAATATGAGTTTTATTACATTAATTGATTAGATTCTTATTTTTTTTATTTTACTATCTTTATAAATTTAAAAGGATTTAGTCAACCTGCTATAACTCAAATAGTCTCTTCCTATTTATTTAAAAATCACGAATTCAAATCTCAATTCTAATTTAAAAAATAAATAAATAAATAAAGAGATTTAATTCGAAAAAAAAGTAAATTGCACATAAAAAGAAAAGTTGGAAACGGATCCTATTAAGAAATCTCCCCCACCCCATGACAAGTGATATCAGAAAATATGGTCGAGATCGATTTGTATTAGGTCCACCATTAAGCATAAGTATATTAATTATATTCAAACAATGAAGTGATATACAGTCTTGTCACAATAATTTGTAACCAGCTAAAGCAACAATGCATCCGCAAAATTGACAACACTATAAGCTCCATTGTTTTTTCCTTCAATCAGAATCAGAATCAGAATCAACCCTATTTAACAGCCCAGTGGACCTAATACATATCTCCACCACATTTTTCCAATTGGTATCTTAATTTTGTGTAGTTGATGACAACCACTACTCACTAAAAGTCAAAATTACGATAACCACTTTCTCTAGTAAATTATAATTATTGTAAAAGAAAATTGTGAGGTTATTAGAGTAATCACAAAAAAATATTTTCAAAATATTTAGGACACTATAAATGATTAAAGAGTAATGTTAGGAAATCAACTTCTTTCAACCAATGCATCAACTAACTATTTCAAATTATTTTATTTATCTTAAATTTTAGATTATAAATTATAAATTGTTAATTTTAAATCCTAATTATAAATTTTAAATTTAAATTCTCTAAAAAATAATATTTAATATTAACTATACTTTTTTTTTTATATTTTTCATCATTAAACAATATATAAAATAATGTAGATCCAGCAACTAATAGCTTATACATGTTCTACGGATAACTTGGGTTTGTAGAAGCTTGTAAATTGTTATGTACTATATAAGGCTCTCATGTGTCTACAGTTATATGGACTATGAAATTGGACCTTTAGGCTTTAGTTATGTTCCTCGTATTAATGAGTGGGAGATCTCACTTGGATACCTTTGTGTCTCCAAGGGTAGGGGTACGTATACGTGTAGTGAGTATACGGTTTTTTGAGATAATACTGTGGTCCTATTTAAAGTCATGTCCAAGGTAAGGTTTATGGTCTTTTTCATCTTCATGTTCATTCCACCTCTAGCGTACGTTTGTCAGCAGAGGGATACGGACATAGATACAGCACTACATGAGACATATTTAGATACATTCATTTTAATTTTTTTATCAGATACAAAGGCATATAGAATTTAGAATGCATATAAAATATAAAATATTTTATTTTTAGATAAATTATTATAATATTTTAATATTTTATTAATATTAAAATATAATTATTAAATGTTCTTAATATATTTTTTAAATATATAACTCAGTTTTGTGTGACAAAAAAAAAATTATCAATTTTGTTATACATTTAAGTTTTTTGGATAACTAAGTTCAAGAAATTAGTTCAAATAAATAAAAATCAGTTTTATTAGTAAGAGCCTGAATACATACTCTAACGATTATTTTTATTAAGTAAACGTTCATATCCCGCATTCTTCCTTTTTCCTCTTCCTTCGCGTTTCTCCTCCTTTTTCTTCACGTTCTTTTTTTTTGTGTATTTTTTTCATTGTCGTTCTTTTATTGTGTTTTTTTCTCATCCTTTTCATAGTAATTTTGCAGTATTATGTGTTTTTTATTTTTTTTGTTTTTATTCTTGTTAAAAGAGTAAAATAAGAAGAATTATGAGAAGGTAAAATAAAAAGGAGAAGATGAAAAAAAAAAAGAAGAAAAAGAAGATGATGATAATGAAGAAGGAGAAGGAGAAAGAGGAAGAATTTGTTTGTGTCATCATTATTAAATAATTTCGGTGCATTCTAAATTTAAAATAAGGTACACTTGGTATGTGCTTGTTTTGAACTAAGTTTGTTTATAATTTCAGTACATTCTAGATTTAAATTAGGTGCACTTGGTCTGTACTTATTTTGAACTGAATTTGCTTGTGTGTCGTCATCATTAAATAATTTCGGTGCATTCTGAATTTAAATAAGGTGCACTTGGTCTATACGTGCTTGTTTTGAACCGAGTTTGTGTGTCGTCATCATTAAGTAATTTTGGTGTAATTTGGATTTAAATAAAGTGCACTTGGTCTCTTGTTTTGAACTGAGTTTGCATGTGTGTCGTCATCATTAAGTAATTTTGGTGCATTCTAGATTTAAATAAGGTGTACTTGGTCTGTGCTTGTTTTGAATTGAGTTTGTTTACGTATCGTCATCATTAAATAATTTCGGTGCTTTCTGGATTTGAACTGTTATACGTATAAGAAAAAGTTGACGACGATAATAATAACGACAATGCTAACGATGATGATGGAGGAGGAAGAAAAAAAGAAGGAAGAGATCAAATTCAAATGAGAAAAAAAAAGAAGGAAGAGGAGATAGATGTTGTGGTGTGGTGATGATGACGACAATAATGAAAGAAAAAGACGAAGAAAAAGAAAAAACAGCAACATCAGCATCAGAGGTGGAACGATTAGAGGCGTGCGAAGAAGAAAAAGATGATACTTAATTATACCAAAATGTGTCAAAAAAGTATTTTTTATTTTTTATTAAAATACCATTGAATATAAAAAATACGTATATTGGCCAAATATTTTGTCTAAAATATATTAGATATATAATTATTTGTACTTCATAAAATAAAAGAAGGTATGTAGTTAAAAATCAATCGGTTGTGGGTATTCGTATCCCCGTGTGGTACATCGATCTTCCATATTCTCTTTACACACGTAAAAATCCGTTAGATTTTTATTATTAAGTAAATTGTTTTAGAAACATATATAATTATTCATATATAATTATGTAACAATTTAAGATTTTAAAATAAATAATTTTATAACATAATATTGAAATTGTTATAACAAACGATCTAAAATTTATATTTGTTGACTTTATTTTTATAAAAATAAAAAAATAAACGTAAAAAGAAAAATATATACAGGCTAGGATTCACTTTTAAATTAAACTTAAAAAAATGTTGTCATATACATAGAATTTAATTTTTATATATTATTAGTATAAAAAAGTTTTATATAAACATCTAATCGTATAATATTACATTATTAAAACAACTAATTTTTAAATTTATTATTTAAAAAATCATTTAAATGTATAAATCTAATTGAATAACCCTATAAAATTGTTTATACTAATTAATTTGACACATCACTTGATAAACATGGTGGCTAGCTCAAATAATGAGTTGGGACTCTTTCAGACCGAATTTAAATCGGATCCAATTATAAAGCCGGATAAATTTGACTTTTACTAATGGTTTTTGTACAACCCCTTATTAGTCTAGATTCCTTACTTCTATTTTTCTATAGGAATATGATTAACCATCATTAAAATAATTATAAAATATATCTTTTTGTTAAAAAAATTATTAATTAGATTTTGATCCCTTAAATTTTTTATTTTTATACTTTTTTTTCTTTTAATTTTAGATTTAGAGAAAAGAAGCATGTCTGCTAAGGTTTTTCATCCAATTTCAATCACTACCATTCTCTCATCCTCTTCCTCTGCTGTATCTCTCGTTCGCCAATCCTCGCCGCTGCAACACGCCTCAGACGACACCGCAACCTGCTTCCGCCGTCGCGGAACCTGCTTCCGTCGCCGCGCAACCTGCTTCCGCCACGCAAGACGTTGCCTCAACGCTTGGAGGTTAGTTAATCATTATGCCTTTTCATATCATGGATGCATTTTCTCTTCCTCTCCCTTTGTCGTCTCTCTCGTCCACTCATCTTCGCAGCGCAATCCGTATTAGCTAAAAATGGATGTGCATGTTGGTTTTGATATGTTTTGTCCTTGTCTTGTTGATTGCATGAATTGTGAGGAGTGAGGGACCTATATTTAGAGTTTTCTCCACCCCTTCACTCTCTTGAATTTGATTTGCAATGATTTTGCAGGAACCGGAGTGCTGAAAATATGTATGGTTATGCTGCGGAGGAAGCTTTTGGGCAGGATGTGATTGAGCTGATTGTTGACTCCAAGGATTTTGCCTTGGTTGATGATACTGTAGTGAAAATACTGTAGGGATAGAGTTCCTCCCCGCCGTTGAATCCAACACGCCGCAGTTTCGCGTTGTCTTCTGACACCGTAAGCTCGAAAAAAGATTGAGAATTTATGTGATTTTTATGTGATTTTTGGTGTTAGAGGTTCTGCTTCAAATGAAATTTAGCTCCTTTCGATGTTGAATTTTAGTATTCCTAATTGTTGTTCTTTTTAATTGTGACTGTGAATGAACTATATACTTTGCATTATTCACTATCACTCTGTAGATTCTGATTTTGAGACAATTTTTGACTTTGTCCAGGATATCTTAGATTCTTAGTTGACTTGGGCGTGCTATGTGTTAATTTTTCCCTAATTAATGTGCAGTACAATTGTTATGTGGTGTGGTTGTGTGCAAAGAACAAATGATTGTGCTTTTTTAAATGGAAAATACAATTGATGTGAATCTTTATGTCAATAATTAGCATTGTTCATCCATTCAGATGCTCTAATCTGTGGTGGTTTGAGTTGTGGAGGTCCTACTCTTTTCATGCTGCATTTTCTAAATGTACTTGAAAATATTTTGCAGAATGCAGAATAGAGAAGAAAGTGAGAAAAAGACACTCTAGAATTAAGCATATGTTCTGAGTTGTTTGATGCTCATATTTTTCCAAGGTGATTACTGTGGTCAGAAAATTATGTTTTTGTTAATGATTTTGTTAGTCTAGAAACTTAAGAGAGATTTGCTGCCATGGGCAAATGAATTCCTTGGTTGTACTAACATTCATATGATTGGTCCTCTTGAATCCTTTGGTGGCTATTGCAAATGCTGCTTAGTTTCAGAATTTACACTTAATTAAAGTGTGTTTGAAAATTTTAATGAGATGGAATTGAATTGAATTCTAGAAAAAATTGATTTGCGATTCAATTCTCACCCTACTTCTTAAATTTGGAATAAAATAAATTAAATGAAAAAAGAATGGTTAAAATATATGTAATATTATTATGTTACCCTCATATTGAGGGAAGGGAGAAAAGAAAAGAGAAATGGGAATATTTGAAAAATTAAATTATGTTAGGGTTAGTTTAGATATTTTAACTTTAAATTCAAATTTCATTAGGTTGGATTTGTGATTTATTTTGGGCTTGAAGATGAGAATTAAAATTTTTAAAAGAGTTTAAATTCATGTAATTTTTATGTTTTAAAAGAAAGAAAAAGAATTTAATTCTCAAGAAAATTCTAATTTTATGCTTTCTAAACACATTCTTAATCTTTATCCTTACTTACATCCAAAAAAAAAATCTTTATCCTTACTTCATCCCGCATTAACAAGTTCCTTCATAAACAATTATTAGAATATCAATCCAATTTCTCAATCAAATTCAACAAAAATATCATTAGCCTTAATAATTCTATAAGAAAAAACTCAGGACACCGTAATTATGATAAATTGATTAAATTCCTTTTCTAAGAGTTTAATTCACGATTGTATTAAAGTGGCAATTCACTATCTAAACAAGTGTAACTCAATTATGATAATAACACTATTGTCTCATTCCCCAACTGACGGTAAATCATACATACATATGCAAAGTACGTCAAGTTCCCGTATGTTTTGGCCAAAAGCTCCCTTACAGTTGCTGAGGTTTGAAAATCGTTTTCAGCAACATGGTAATGGCATTCAATTTCAATGGTTTGAAACGGGAAAAATATCTAAGTGAAAGCTTATAAAAGCAAGAGAACCAATAGCACGCACAAAGAATAAATCTATTTTTACACATGAAATTATGTTTAATAGATTTCTATCTCATATCATACTGTAATAGTCACCTTTATCACTCATCCCCATGAAACACAATATGACTAATACAAACACGAAGAAAGATGAAAGCTCCATTGTAAAGGCTTCCCAACCAATAACAACATAATGATTTAGAATGCTTAGAATAGCAATACTTCCAATAGTTGAGAATCCAGTCATGAACTTGGCTAAATTCACCTAGTTGCTCCATCATTCATTAGACCACAAAATAGAAAGTTGAATGATTAATAATCTTGCCTCGATATACAATCTTATCTTTTTTTTTTCTTTTTAAATTGTTTTTCAATTAATGCTTGAATAATAACAGTTTACCTGTTATCTGATTCAGAAAATACAGAAGAACCATTAGACCCCGTAAAGAATAGCAGAGATATTGGGAGTAGCACATATGTTATAGCTGCAAGAAAACAAAACACTAAATGTAATAACAAACGAGGAATGTTCGGTCACATTAACATTTCATTCCCTTAAATCTTCAAGAAATAAATATAGAGATGTTTTATCTCACCACTTAGCATCGGCTACCAATTATTATACAAAGCACATGCTTGTCACATAACACAGATGCAACTAGGTAAGCAACAATTACTTCGTTACCAATAAGATGTGATGCATTTATTAACAATGAGAAGAACACAGACTAAAATTTACAAGACAATATTCTGAGAGACTAAGATTGCCAAAAAGGCAAGTTTTTCCGTGCTCAAGCAAGAACCCAAATATCCTGGTAAATCTGCCATCTTTAACTCACCTCATGTTACGCAGAAAAAGGGTTGGATCAAGAAATCTCATTACCATAATGCTATATGGATATTAAATCAGAAGAAAATACTAAATCAAAACCAATTCTAATTTCTAACAAAGCTAACAAAGATAAGATGAAGATGTAAACCAACCACACTGATATTCAAAAGTTTGGTTTTATTTTATCACAGTGTTCGCTGCATAAGCACAGAGAAAGAAAATCTAGTGATTTGAGATCAGCATCAGATAAGTCCATATTAAAACAACAAAACAGCAGCAGTTATGTAAATTAATGACATAACGAAGAGAACAAAGGCCATATTTTTTATGCGATAGCTAAAATGCAATATGATTTCAAACCTAATTCACCTAATAGACATTATATTGTTTCAATCACAATTTTCCATACAAGATATATATCACTTCTCTTTAGTATTGAACAAGTGAATGACATTTCCACACCTTTTCACAAACAAACCTTTGTATATCTGAAATGGTTTAAACATATAATAGAACCTAAAAGTCAAAAATCCAATTCCACATATTTTTTACCTTAAAATCAACAAGATCCAACTTGGATTAGCCAAATGATTGATTGATATCCAGAATCCATACAACAATCTGGTCTAGATGACAGTATATTCAAATATAACTAAATTCACGGATACGAAAACCCAGAGCTAAAAGCGAAGGCCATGGAAGGCCATGGAAGCAAATCCTATGAACAAGCATAGGAGTAACGGCGTACGGCGTATGATTAACCATCATCAAAATAATTATAAAATATACCCTTTTTTTAAAAAAATTACTAATTAGATTTTGATCCCTCAAATTTTTTGTTTTTACACATTTTTTTCTTTTCCTTTTAATTTCAGATTCAGAGAAAAGAAGCATGTCTGCTAAGGTTTTTCATTCAATTTCAATCACCACCATTCTCTCGTCCTCTTCTTCTGCTGTATCTCTCGTTCGCCAATCCTCGTCGCCGCAACACGTCTCAGACGACGCCGCAACCTACTTCCATCGCCGCACAACCTGCTTCCGCCGTCCTAAACTTTGAGTTTGATTACACTATTGAAGAGAAAGAGGAATAGAAAGTAACCTTTATAATATTAAATTGTTCTCAAATTATCTAATACTTTTTTCACTATATATTCTTTGAATTTTATATTAATTGCCACTTTTATTTTAATTTTTTGGTACATTAAAAAAAATTCATAGGCCACGTATCATTAAAGTAATAAGGCAGTAGAGACAAAAAAAAGTAAGACAATATATAAATAAATTTAATTTTAATATATTATTAGTATAAAATAATATTTAATAATTATTTTTTATATTAATCATATGAATAATCATATAAAACAACAAATATAATTAAATAATTATGTAAAATTTTATATAAAATAAAATTTTATTATACTAATAGCATAAAATCCGTTCTTTTAAATAATTATTCATGTAATCAAAATAAAAAAAACCTATTTTATTCCAACATTTTATCAAAACTAAAGTAAATAACTCCAAAAAAGTTGGAGCAACGTAACCCAGAAGAAAGCGTGTAAAAACTAAAAAGTGATGAAAAGGGCATGTTTCCAAACTCCATGCGTTATGTGACGAGTTTGAAGAGTGTACAGAACACAGTGGAAATTCAAATCAGCGTTCCATTGAATAAGTTAGCCATGTAGGGTACGATTTAAGTTTTAACACGAGTTTCATGCATGTCAATTAATTAATTAGGTTATGGTGGATGGAGCCATTGGTAACATTATGTGGGGTCTATCTTACTTAGTTATTATCTAATCTGATTGTGATGCCTAGCTAATAGTCTTTGGGAAACTATAGCTATTTAGCATATGCTTTATGACTTATGACTTATGACTTATGACTTATGGTTAAAGCTACCGTGTAGCTTAATCTCAAAACATTTGGTTTCAGAGATTTATAAAATGTTTTTCAAAATTAATAATTCCATTTTAAATTAATCTCAAAATGTTAAAAAAGACGATTAATTTGAGGAGGAGGGACTATTAAGAAAAGAAAATGGCTCCAAAGTACAAACCATTTAATTTTATAAATAATAACATCATGAATGTTGTTTAAAATAAGGTGGATTCTAGTATTTTTATATTTATGATAATTACAGTAATTATGTAAATATTGTTAAAATTAAAATTATATATTTTTTAATATTTTGGTAATATTTCTTTTAGTAATATTTTTTAAAAACATTGTTAAATAATAAAAAATATTATTTTAATTTTAACAATATTTTTTAAAATACTATAATCACTGTAGACAATAGTATAAGTATACTAGAATGATCTTTAAAATAAATGGTAGGACTGCATCTAAATTAATTCCCTACAAAAAATATAGCATTAAATTTCTTTTTCTTTTCTTTTTTTTGTTTTGGACTTGCATTAAATTTCTTTTTCAAGAGATAGAAGAAAAAAGGCGTGTGAATCTTTTGTTTTTCTCTGGCCAACAAAAAGCCTTTTTTTTGGGGGGTCAAAAACAATGGGACCTATTGACATCACAAAAATTTGATACTACATAAAATTCATTATCCATTATTACCAGAAAAAGACCTTTTTTCATCCATAACATCTAAAACTTCTAATCTCCAATCTTAAAACCTATAGAAGCATGATTGAAGTGCATGTCATTGTCAACCACAATAAAATTATGACTAAAGGATAATCATTATAATTGGCATACCTTACAATTTAATGAAAGAATTTATTATAATTGGCATACCTACTAATTATCACCTAGTTAATTAAAATTTATTATACAAATTAAAAATAATTTAATTTTAATACATTAATATTAAAAAGTTCTTTACACAATTATATTCTTTTTCTTAAACTATTACATATGTGATAAGTGTGAAAAGTAATTATTTTAATTGATATTATAATACATAAATAAAAATATATGTCTTTTTTAATATTAACGGTATATAAAAATTAAATCCAAGTAAATAACATCAATAATTACAAAACTTTTATTTTAAAAAATAATTAGGACGCAAAAATATAAAAATTAATAGAATAATTAGAAAGTATTCTTGATATATATATAAAATTCAAATATTAACATCTTCCTAAAATAAGGACGTGAGCAGGGATGGACCCTGATTAAGAAAAGAAGAGACACTTATTCCCGCTAGAATTTTAAAAAACTATTAGTAATTATATATAATAATTGAATATATTTGTCTCTATTGTTATATTATTTTTGTCCCAACAATAAATTATAAATAATTTTTTTGAGAATTATATAAAAAAAATTTATTAAGTTCAATATGCAAAACTATATATTTTATTAAATTTGACTTAGTATCAAAATTTAAAAAAAGTAGTAATAATGTTATTTCTAAAACTAACCAATTAATTAATTACCAAATTAAAGCTTAGTTTTTTAAACATAAATAAAATTATCAATATCTTTTTTCAAAAATTGATTGAGATAAGAAAAAATATTATCTATCTGTTAAATAATAAAAAATATAAAAAATTAATTTTTAGTTGTCTAACATTAACTAATTTTTCTTTTTTTATTCTAAAAAATTGTTATTTTTTAAAAAATTATAATTTTGAATTAAAAGTTTATAATTTAGAGTTGACTCCCTAATTGAATTTTAATTAATATTTTTTATTTTAACACTTATACATAATTATTCTAAATATAAATAAAATTATTATTTTTTATACTTATACATAATCCTAATTGTAAATTATATTACTAAATTTATTTTAGTATATATTTTTATTCATACTACTAATTTTCTTTTAGTCCTGTGTCACCCCACGCAAGTGGTGGGTGGCTTGGTTACAAAACTAAGCAAAAACTCCTGTCCAATACATGAAAGGAGTTACCAACGAATCAAAACACAAAAAATAAAACCAACAACAAAAAATTATATCAGATTTACAATCATTCAATATAAACATACACACTTACTTTATTCAAGGGAATTCTCGACCCCAATCCAATTTATTCAATGCTGTTGAACTATTCTATTTTGATTCCTTTTCCATAGTACATCACTTCTTGCTTCATTCTCTCAAAGTTCATCTCCTTTTAATTGAATATTTTATTATTCTTAATTTTTCATATACATTAAATAATAATAAAAAAATAAAAAATAAAAAATCATCCATACTTCTTTCATGCCTTTCCGCCTCAGTATGCCTTACATTCATATATTGAAATTGGGTGTGTATGGATCGGGTGAAATTCGATTTGATGTGATCTAAGTTCGCTGAAATATATATTGGGTCTATTTATTAGACTCGAATTCGACTCTAAATCTGATGAAACCTATACACTTTCGAGCCACAATTATACCGAGTAAAAATCGGGTGAAAATCGGGTTGTTAACATTACATTACCTTGATACATTCTTATAAGCTAGCCTGTGAAAATATTCAAATTTCCAAGATTCCAATCATTATTTGACATGGTAAAATTCACTTAAAAAAATATAACAAGAACCAACTTTTCTCTAAAATTAAAGCATAACCATAATCAATACTAATATTGTCTAATAACAGTAAATATTTAAATCAATATAAATAACACAATATTATGCATTAATTAGTTTAAAATCTTATGCATTTTAAATATAAAACATTAACTTATAGTCTTATAATAACTAATAACACAAAATATTAAGGTTTATAATACTTAATTTCATATAAGAATAGCCATCATCCATCACTAATACACAAAATATTAATTGTGTATGATGACCGGGCCACTGGGCCGATTTCAGGTGACCCGAGCCATGGACCGGACCCGACCCGAAACAATGATCGTGTCTATTTTTGAGACGCTTACCCGACCCTAAACCCGATGAAATCACACCAAATTAGCCCCTAAAGTGTTCGGAGCTGGGCTGGGAAAAATTCATTAATAATAGAATTTGTGTCAAATTTTTCAGCAATTTTCTTTTTAATATAATTAAAAGACAATTAGTAAGAAATAAATTGGATTAGATTTTTATTTACACTAAACGAAATACTAAATAATTTTTTTAAAATTAAATTATACATAATAACTTATTATTATTAATTTTTTTAAAAAAAGTTGGGGTCGAAGCCTCCACTAGTCCCCCTTATATCTATCCCTGGGTGTGTCTGATAATTTTTTCGAAGAATTACGAGATCTTCAATAAAAAAAACTTTTTTCAGTTATTGATATTTAACTTTATGTGATTGGTTAGTTTCTCTATCAATTATTTTTAATATATCATCTATTTAAGTTTTATAAGTAAAAATAATTTAAAAATTACTAATATTTCTTAGTTTTACACAATAAATTTAGTTAATATACTTGAAAAAGATAATAATAAAAAAAATTAAATAATCTTGATAAGTATTCTTAAAAGACAATGAGACTTCCAACAAAACAGAATTTGTCAATTCTATTTTATCTTTTAGTTTGTTTTAGTTTCTGTTTTTTTTTCTTTTAATATTTTTATATGATATTTTTTTCCTTCTTTTGTGGTGTTTTATTGTCTTTTTTTTTATAAGTAGTGTGGGTACATTCGTATAGATCTTAGAGAATACACTAAAATTTACTTTTTGTTCATCAAAATATATTCAGACCAGAAAAAAAGTTCAATTTTAAGTAAAGAAAAACAAATTTTTCAAAATGTTACATCATCATTTGTGTTGATTTAGAAATTATAGAGACTCAAATCTATTTATATTTCTACTATTTAAGATTCTTTGGAATACTTTCAATTTATAGTTTAACATAGAATATATTTAATCATTTTTTTTATATTTAGATCTAATTTATTTCTGTTATCTATAAGTGTCGTATGACTTTTTCTGTGAATGAAATGATTTTTTTTTTCTGTAAAAAGAAAGAACTAGTAATAATGACCAATCTTTTCATATTCTACTTGAAAAATATCCTTTTTGTATAAAGCCTTTTCATTTTGTTTTTGGAGGAGGGGTGTGTTTTTTTTTCAAAAGCATTTGGACCTATAACTTGTGCATATTCTGGTGGGATCTGTTCAACAACATTGTGGACTATAGTTAATTTAGTAATTGGGCTAATTTACTTTTCTTGTACTTGCTCGAATTTTCTAGTTAAAGCCCGCTTAAAGCCCATGTGGATTAAAAACAAAAAGGCTGAAAGTTCACACTTGCATATGCTCTGCCTTTTTAGACAACAAAATCTGGAAAAAGATACAAGAAAATGACTCGTGTTTTTGAATATTATATCAAAACAATCTATGTTACAAAACAAAAAATAACTGAATATTAAGGGTAAATTGAACACGGTATATAGCTTATTTTTTAATAAACATGCCCAAATAACTTCACATCTTTTTTAATTAAATGAATAAACACTTTAAAACTAGTCCTCCAAAAAATATTGGAATCCAATCAACAGATTTATGTCTTTGATGATGATGATACACATAACATTCTAACATCAAATTAATTTTAGAAAGATGAATCATTTTTTAAATTTATTCTTGAAAAATTTTATCAATTACATTAATCATTTAAGAATTATAAATTAATTATATTTGTCATTCCATTATTTTCTTAATATTTTTCGTTGATAATTTATAATATAAAACATTGATTGATAATATAGATGATATCTGACATGTCTAATTAGATACTAACTAGATGTATTTATGAAAATTTATCAATTAGTTTATTTTTTCAATTATAACTTAGGAACTAAATTGATAGATTTTTATAAATATATTTAATTAGTATCTAATTAGATATATTTTAAAAAATAATACATCTTTCAAAATTTAATTTAACCATTAACCCTTCTAAGTTCTAGCAACTTGTTGGTAAATGATACAATCTAAAAGTTTCAATGGAAGCAAAGCTACTACACTGGATTTTACATTCCTAGATGAGATTTCTTCAATCACTTGGTCAGTATAGAGATAATATTGTCCTCCACCATAATTGTATTCCGACTATCTTATATGAACAACAAAAATAATAAGGTAGTGTTTGATTGAGAAATAGAGATTGAGAAATTGAGATCGAAAGATTGAAATTGAGAGATATAAATCGAAAGACATAGAATAAAATAATTTTTAATATTGTGTTTGGTGTAAAGTAAAAGACAAAGACTAAAATAAGAATGGATCTCTAATTTAATTTGCACAAAGTAAAGTTGAAATTAATTAATTAATATAGGAGTATTTTATGTATAAAATATTATTAAAATTTCAGTCTCAATTTCTAAAAATTTTAGTATTCTGTGTCTCTACTTTTTGAAAGTACTAAAATATTGAAATTTTAGAAATAAAGACTAAAATTTTAATACCAATCTCTGAGCCAACAAATCTTTTCGTCTCCATCTCAATACCTCAAAATAAACCTACCTAATAAAATCTTATTCCACTAGATAATTCAGTCGGTCAACTACATAAATCCAAGAATTTCATTATATCCTATTATATATTATACTTAGAGTGAATCCATGTATCAAAGCAAATCAACCTGTTGTTGGCCATGCTGCGTGCTTGAGCTGACATGATGATTCCAACAATAACTCCAAATAGAGAGCATTACCAAAAATATCAATCACAAGAATCTTGACAAAGAGAGAGGAGCTTTGACTTTTGAGCATCATCAGACAACGCACAACTGCTTCCAATTATTCCTACACACAATCCACAAACAAGATTTGCGAAGCAAAGAATAAGTCTAGAAGCAAACATTGCATATCAAACCCTAAGAAATGAAGTAATGATTTCTAATTTTGTTTGTAGAATAATAGCCACAATAACACCGTATATAGCAACTGTTTCACAGAAGATTACACTAATCAGATTCTTGAAAGTAATTAGGGGAGCCTTCATTGCTGCTACGAGTGATGTAAGTCATAGTTATCAAAATCGAACCGGTGATCGAACCGGTCAAGTTATTGGGTTACTGGGTTACTGGTTCAACCGGTGGGTTATTGGTCGAACCGGTTAACTTGGTCACTAGTCAAGCTACTAGGTCACTGGATTATTGCTCACGTACAGTTGTTTTCATGTGAAGTTGATATTTAAAAATCGTTAGATGATTTGACAAGTTTGACTAAATTATCATTTAACGATTTTCAATTATCAACTTCATATGAAGACAAATGTACGTGAGTCTTTACTTATTATTATATACTATAAATATTTGTTGAAAAAATAATATTAATAGATATCGTATAATCATAAAAAAATAAATAAATTGTGATTAATAAAATTTATTTATTTATCTTTTTAATTTATATTAAATATAAAAGTATAGTTAAATAAAATATAAATTATTTAAAAATGAGTGACATTAAAATGAAAATAAATTGAATATAAGTAAACTAAAACATCCTATATGTATTATAATTTGTACATATATTGACAAGAAGTATTGCAGCCTGGTGGTCATGCTAGCATCATTACTATCTTTAGGTAAGGGGTTTGAACCCCAGCCATCAATTTTGGATTTTTCCAAAATCAAGGCATGACACTTGGCAGCGAATGAGCATATGGAGCACGGTGGAGTTGCGGAACGCTGGTGCGCCGTAGGTTCTCCTTCAATTGCGACCGAGCAGTTCGGTCGAACCGATGCTCACCGGGTTTGACCGGTTTTTGCCGGTTTAGTACGGGTTTGACCGGTTCGTTCCGGTTCTCTACCTTAAGCGGTTAGACGTTTGGACCGGATCGGTGTTAGGTTCGGTTCACCGATTTTCCGATCGAACTGGCCAGTCCGGTCCGGTTTTGCTAACTATGATGTAAAAGCAGCACCCAGAACAGACCCCAAGAGCTGGATGTGGCGCTAGACATTGTGAATTACTGAGAGGTTTTGTGATCGGATCTCAATGTACGTCGTGTAATGGTGCTTAACCACACAAGAAGAAGCTTCAAAAGGAGGCCAAAACTAAACGTTTCTTCACCTTTGTGAAAAACGGAAAGTCTTTTTTTTTTTGGATATAGTGAAGGCCGGGTAGAAAGAACACGAACCCCAGACCTGCCCTACCCAACTAACCTATTTCAAATTACAGAATTATCTCTCCCTCTCAACAATCATCTCTCCCCTAACGCGCTAAACCAGAAGCAGCTAAGTTCCCAAAGATAACAACTTGAGAGGTGGAAGAGGTTGTTTCTGATGCTACTTGGCTAAAGGCGGTGACCAAGCTCGCTCCATCGCTCCGACGAAGAAGGAAGACGGAGGTCGCACTGCTGCTCCAGTGCTCCAGGACGGGATGTGATAAGAAAAAAAAAACACAAAAGGATAGATAAAAGAATTTTTTTTTCTACTAGACCTCTAAAATACCTGTTCTTAGCAACCTAGGTCACCGGACAGGATTCCCTACTAAACCTTCAAAGAACTTGTCCTTGACAACCTAGATCAGAGGGATAAAAATTGAATCACTCAATCTTCTCCATACAACAAGTGAAGCAAATCACTCACCTCATTTAATCACACTAAAAAAACGTGCATAAAGTACTAAGAAAATTTTATTCATTAAAGTTATTTAAATGGTCTCACCAAAGGTGTTTAAATAGACCCTTAACAAACTAGCTAAAAGATAAGATAAGATAACTAATTTAAATCAGATTTCATCTTATTGGATTAGATCAGATTTGATTTAAATTTAAAATCCTAAAGATATGATAACTAATTTAAATTAGATTTGATATTATTAGATTAGATCAGATTTGATTTAAATTTAAAATCTCTAAAAATACTACTAAGCAAATCAAAAGTAAATCGAACCTTCCAACAAACTCTAACAACAAAACAAACTAAAATAAATGCCTAAAAATTCGAAAATTAATAATAAATTATGCCTCCCACTGAATTTGAAAAGCATTATTGGGCTTCTTGTTGTCCTGACTTAGCCTATTGGGCCTTATGAATTGTCACCAGGGGCGGAGTTAGGAATTTTTTTGGGAGGGGCGAACATAAAAAATATAAGTTAAGAAGAGAGAAAAATTGAAAATTAAAAGGGAACTAAACTGAAAATTTAGAGGTTTGGGAGGGGCCATTGCCCCCCTTCCCACAAACGTGGCTCCGCCACTGATTGTCACCCTTTCAGCACCACTGTTTTTGAGACGCACTCTTGGTCTTCTTAATTTCCAAGACTGGCATGGTACAATTCTTCTAATATTCAGATCCTTGAATATGACAAGATTACCATTCTGCCCCTTAGCTCCAAAATGACGAAAATGCCCTCCTGAGCACGTATCATCCTCTACCTCTTCAAAAAGATTCGTCCTCGAATCTTGAATGAGATGCACTTCTTCCCTCTAAGAAATCCAAATCCAGTCTCCGGGTTCAAATACCATGGTTTGTTGACTTTTCTCTATCCACTGAATTGTGGCTATGTACTTTATGTGTGCAAGTTTAATCTTTCCAACCATACTTTTACCATCTTGTCCAAGGTGTGCAATTTGTCTTTCTTCCTTTTCATCTATATTAATGCCTCCATAATTGACCAGCGAATCTACAAAGCCTGAAAAAGTTGATATAAAAACACTAGAAATTTCATGGTTAGATATATGAGAAACTAAGGACTCTGTGGATTTCAATGAGACTAATGCACTCTTGTCTAGGCTAGAACTTTCTAGATCTCTCTCACAAGTGTGTTTATTGAACTCAGTTTCTTTTTCACTCATTGACTCCTTTCTCTTAGTAGTCTCCTCTTTTCTCTCAAAACTTTCGCTTTCAATCAAACATGGATTATTTTCACTCAAACACTTAATCTCTTTGTCAGTTTCTTTTCTCTCATATTTTTCAAATTGCTCACATCCCAAGGACTCAGTTGAGAAATTTTACACTTTTGCATCTTCCAAGGACACATCACCCTCTACAGCATACTCAACAAATTTTTTCATCTCTGGCTTTGAAGAAGAATGAAAGATAGGCGTAGAAGAAATCCTCTTGTTATGGCGATCTATCATTTGTTGCACCTGTTCCCAGTCAATGGCTAATTTGACCAAATCGTCCATGGTCGTGTAACGATAACGTTGGACTTTATCTGCAAGTTCTTCGTGTAATCCAAATAAAAATCGGTCCATAAGAACCTCAGGACTTCTTTTAATATTAGCCATGTCCATTAAATATAAAAACTCCTTGTGGTACTCCATCACTGATTGTGAGCCTTGTTGTAACTTACAAAATTTTCCAAAAAATGCATTGTGGTATGATGATGGCACAACTCGATTTCTTATGTGGTATGATGATGGCATAAACTGGCTCCTCATGGTTTTCTTCATCTTCTCCCAGGTGCTACTTGGGCTCTTTTCGTACCATCTTCGAGATCTTCCTAATTCAGTCCACCATATACGGGCATCATCGGAAAAATTGGCTTGTACTAGTTGAACCTTCTTTTCCTCTGAAAGGATGCAATTTGCAAAAATCGACTCTACCCTTCTTTCCCATTCGAAATAAGCTTCAGGTTCCTCCCTTTAAATACAGGGATTTTCAACCGAAAATCCTTTTTCACATATGAGATTCTGTCATCATCACTATCGCAATACTCAATCATTTTTTTTCTTTTTTTTTCAGACACCGACTTAACGATAGAATAATTACAAAAAAAATTAAAAAAGAATTTTTTTCGTTTTTTTGGACTCTAACGTGAATTTACATAAGTTAAAGAGAAAAAAAAGACTAAACAAGACCCATGGAACGTGTGGATAAATAAGAATTTACCTACGACCTGTAACTGATACCAGATGATAAGAAAAAAACAAAAGGATAGATAAATGGGGCTTTTTCCTACTAGACCTCTAAGATACCTATTCTTAGCAACCTAAGTCACCGGAAAGGATTCCCTACTAGACCTTCAAAGAACTTGTCCTTGACAACCTAGATCAGAGGGTGAAAATTGAATCACTCAATCTTCTCCATGCAATAAGTAAAGCAAATCACTCACCTCACTTAATCACACTAAAAAAATGTGCATAAAGCACTAAGAAAATTTTATTCATCAAAGTTATGTAAATGGTCTCACCAAAGGTGTTTAAATAGACCTTTAACAAACTAGCTAAAAGATAAGATAAGATAACTAATTTAAATCAGATTTGATCTTATTAGATTAGATCATATTTGATTTAAATTTTAAAATCCTAAAGATATGATAACTAATTTAAATCAGATTTGATCTTATTAGATTAAATCAGATTTAATTTAAATTTAAAATTCCTAAAAATACTACTAAGCAAATCAAAAGTAAATCAAATCTTCCAACAAACTCTAACAACAAAACAAACTAAAATAAATGCCTAAAAATTCAAAAATTAATAATAAATTATGCCTCCCACTGAATTTGAAAAGCGTTATTGGGCTTCTTGTTATCCTGACTTAGCCTATTGGGCCTTATGAGTTGTCACCCTTTCAGCACCACTATTTTTGAGACGGACTCTTGGTCTTCTTGATGTCCAAGACTGACATGGTACAGTTCTTTTAGTATTCAAATTCTTGAATATGACAAGATTGCCATTCTGCCTCTTAGCTCTAAAATGACGAAAATGCCCTCCTGAGCACGTATCAGGATGTCTCTTTGAAGCGCTACTCCGACTGACTGATGCAAGCCTACTGGAAGCGTCTTGCGATGACAGACAGGCGGCGCTGCTATGGCAAAGGAGGATTCTAACGGGATGGCTGCAATTTATAAATATATATATTTATTTATTTATATATAAAGTGATCAAGCCATGCTAGCATGGTGAGCTCTAAAGTCTACTTCGAATTGGCCTTCAATCTTTCTGAAGAGAATTCTGGAAGGAAAGTCCCATTCCATCTCTTCTGATGATGTTTGCAATTGGAGGCGGGGGAAGGGGGGTTGTTGGCCAAGTAGTAGGAAGCTGATTTTGGAGTTTCAGTGTTGCTAGTGAATGTGCCTGTATGTTACCTTCACGAGGGGCCCAAGTAAATCCGCAATTTGGAAGTCTTTTTTGAATAGATTTTATGTCTTGAATGATTGAGTCTATCTCCTATTTTGTATTTCGTGATTTGAGAGTTTGAACAAGTTGCAGGCAATCTGTTTCTATGATGGCTTTTTGAATATTTAAATTTTCTACTAGAATTACAGCTTCCTTTACTGCTTGTGCTTCTGTTGATAGGCTTGAGCTTACTTGAATCTCTGTTGCTGATCCCCCTAGGATTCTTTTACTATGGTCTCTGATCACTGAAGCTGTTGCCCCTGACTTGGTCCCCTTGAAAAAAGAAGCGTCTGAGTTTATCTTGAGCTAGTTTTAAGGAGGAGGTCTCTATTTGATAGGTATTGTACTGCCTCTATTGTCCTCCCTAACTTTATAGATATGATCATTTGTTTGGCTGTTGTATTTTAGCTCTATCTTCCTAGCATTATTGATTGTTGACTTTGGATTAGGCTTTATGTTGTTGTATACGTGGTTGTTCCTTGTTTTCCAAATAGTCCACATAGTGATGCCTATTCTACTCTAATTCTGGTCCGGTTCCGCATTACTAGCTTTTTTTACAATTTATGTACATTTGCTGCAGCCATTCACCCACTGAACTGACATTTTGGTTTGTTGGTGTACATTGTGACTGTGAACCAAACCACACTGCTCTAGTCCATTCGCAGAGCAGGAGAGAATGCTCGTTGGTCTCTTCCTCTTGTAAACAGATCGGACAAACACTATTAATCAATAATCTCATTTTTTTAAATTAGCTCTTACTGGTATGATATTGTGTGTGGCTTTTCAGAGAAACATTTTGATTTTTTGAGGTAACTTTATATTCCAAATCTCTTCCCATAGATCCTCCAATACAAAGTTTGATGAGGGACTGTTGTTGTGACTTCTTTCGTCGTCTTCTTTTTTTGCCACATAGTACCCTATTTTGGTTGTGAATTCTCCGTCCTTCCTAAAAGGCCACAATAACCTATCCTCCTCTGAGATCCTGCTACAACCAGGGAAAACTCCTTTGGATTTTGGTTCTATCCCAATCTCTAGAAGGTGTTAGTAGTTCTTCTACCCTTTGATTGTCAATACTTCCTCTATTGAGTGGCTCGTTGATTCCATGAATCCAGTTATCTTCCCAAACTTTCACTTCACTTCCTTTGCCTATGCTCCATTTTCCTTTGCATTTTAAAAGCTAATTCCCTTGTAATAATCTGTTCAATACCCATTTGCCCTTTTGATGTTTAGGCGCTTCCCAAAAATCACAATCTAGAAAATATAGGGCCTTAAGTACTTGTACCCATATGGCTTCCGGGTTCCTGATCACTCTCCAAGCCTGTTTGGCTAACTGTGCCGTGTTCTGGTAATGAAACTCTTTAAAACCGGGTCTTCCTTCTTTCTTACTCCTGCATAGCTTCGGCCAAGCCTTCCAATGGATCCCTCATTCTTTACCTTGGCTCCTCCACCAAAACTTTGTGACTTTGCATTTAATTTATTGCAAAAAGACTTGGGAAACCTTAGTATACTCATGGCATATGTTGGAATTGCTTGTATGACTGCTTTAATGAGAACGTCCTTCCTAGCTTGATTTAACAGGCTTTCTCTCCATCCTTCTATTTTTCCCTCCATTTTTTCCATGATCCAATCTAGAACCTTACCTTTCGCCCTTCCCCAATGTGCCAGGAGTCCCAGATATCTCCCCGAATTGTCCTAAGTTGGGTATTTGAGAATGTCTTCTATGTTGACTCTGGTTTGGATTGGAATTTGATTACCAAAGATTATTCCTGATTTTTCTAAGTTGATCACTTGTCTAGAGGCTGAGGTATATTGGTTCAGGATATGTACTAGTTGATAGATTTTCTCCTCTTCTGCCCCTAAAAATATGATGCAATCATCAGCGAATAGTAAGTGGGTGATAATTGGAGCTTTAGGTGCTATTTTAACTCCTGAAATTATCTTTTTATTTAAGGCTTTATCCATTAAAATAGTAAAAACCTCATAAGCTATAATAAAAAGATAAGGGGAAAAAGGGTCTCCCTGTCTTAATCCTCTCTGTGGAATGATTTTCTTGGTTAGAGCTTTATTGATCTTAAACTTATATGTCATGCTTCCGATGCACTCCATTATGAGCTTCACCCACTCTTGATGGAACCCAAAAGCCTTTAGCACTTCTTCTATGAACTTCCACTCCATCCTATCATAAGCTTTATTCATGTCGAGCTTGATGGCTAAGTCCTTGGTGGCTTCTTTCCCTTTACTTGTTATCCTGTGAAATGCTTCTTGGACTATGACTATGTTGTCTTGAATGATCCTTCCACTGACGAAGGTGCTTTAGGTTGGTGAAACAATTTTATCTATGATTCCCCGCAATCTAGCCATTATTACTTTGGATATTATTTTGTAGATGTAGTTGCAGCAACTTATGGGTCTCAAGTGGTTCAGGGTTTCTGCTTGCTTAGTCTTTGGGATGAGCACAACCTGTGTTTCATTGATTTGTCTTGGTATGGAGCCTCCTTCAAAGAAAGTTTTAACCGCAGCACATACATCATTGCTAATGGTGTTCCAATGGTTCTAATAGAATAAACTGTTTAATCCATCTGGCCTTGGTGCTCTGGTACCATCCATACTAAACACTGCCTGCTTGATCTCATCCTCTGTGACTTCTTTTAGGAGATCCTCATTCATTTTTTCAGTGACTTTTCTGGGAACCTCCTTTATGCATTCTGCTATATTAGATTGACCGCTGGAAGTAAAGAGCTTAGAGTAGTAGTCTTCTATGAGCCGCAAGATTTCCTCCTGATCTTTTACCCATCTCCTGTCTGTATCCCTCAGTTTGTTTGTCCGGAAGAAGGTCGTGTTTCGGTCTCCCCATTTGAACCATTTTACTCTAGCCCTTTGAGCCCAATATTTTTCTTCTTGTCTCTATAGCTCTCTGATTCTTTGTTTAGCATTCTCAATTTGCTGTTGTTGCCTTGGATTGTTATGAGAGTTTTGGAAGTTCTGAATTTTACGTTGCCATCTAGTAATCTCCTCGTCAGCTCTTTTGAAGCTCCTCCTGTTCCATTCTTGGAGTTTTTTGTTGCAATTGTTGGTTTTTTCCAAAAAGTTGTTCCAGTTTCCTCCTTGCCCCTTGGATGTCCACCCCTTTCTTATCACTTCCTTGCTCTCCTCCTTGTCATCCCAGTAGGCCTCATATCTGAACTACATTGGTACCTTCTGATTCGGTTTTATGTTGAGAATTAAAGGGTAGTAATCAGAAGAAATTGCTGGTAGAGCTATCAATTTTGCATGGTTAAAGATCTGTCGCCACTTTCAGTTAACCAGACTTCTGTCTTTCTTTCTCGTCACAAATTCGTCTCTTGGGTTACTGAACTATGTGAATTTGCTACCTTTGAGTTCCAAGTCCATGAGATTCTTCTTGTACACCAGATTCTTGAATTCTTCTATTTGTATGTGGGGCTTAGGGTGCTTACCGATCTTTTCTTCTTGATGAAGAATGTCATTGAAATCACCTATCAAGCAACTTGGTTCATCCATCATGTCCTTGGATTTAATAATGGCTTGCCAAGTTCTCCTCCTCTGTTTGAAAACTGGATTGCCATATGTAAAACAACACTTCCATTTTGGGTTATTATTGCTCTTAATGCCTGTAATGATGTAATTTTGGCACCAAGAATAAACTGAAATACTAACTTTTTCATTTCATAGAAGGCAAATACCCCGGATAAGCCCCGGGGTTTTACACAAAAACTACTACTAAAATGTAACTTCCTAGTATACTTCCTTACATTCTTTTCCTTACATTTAGTTTCCATCAAGTAGCCAATGACCGACTTGTGCTTCTTGCACATATTTTTTTAATTCAGACACTGTCGCGGTCGCTGCCATACCGTGACAGTTCCAACTTAGGATAATCATGGTTTGGGTGGGGGAATGTGTGGGTCTGCCTCCTTAGCCTTGTAAGTTGGTTCTTGCTTGTCCAAATCCATGTTGTTTCCTTGTTATACCACTGTTGCTTTGTTGCGTTTGCTATTCCTTGACTCTTGGTCATCCTCCCACTTGGATATAGTTAGTGCTTTGGCTTCTGAATGCTCTCTTTTCCTCTTGATCTTCAAGTTATATTGCATGCCTATGCTGAGTATCTCTTCCTATATCTTCAAGTCTTTGTTAATCTTCTGATTCAGCATTCTCATCCTTCGAGGCCAGTTCAACATAGTAGGTAACTCCATCTTGATTTTTATGTGCTTGCCTATTCACTTGGATCATTTCTTTTTTCCACTTTTCTACTTCTTCTCTAGTAATCCATCTAAGATTGATGTTGTTCTTGTCCCCTTCCTGAAACTCTTCGTTCTGCCTAATAACTTCTTTCTCCCTTTCCTGCTGCCATGGGCTCAATTGCGGATTGGAAAGATAATCATCCTGGCGAACTCCTTCTCGCAGAGCACAAATGGGATCCTATTAAGGGTGAAGTATATTTATTGAGTACTGAGGCTTACTTGGGCTGTTTTTGTTTGATTTTGCTTCCAACTTTTTTTTTTACTTATTTCACCTTGGACTTGTGGTAAGTTCGGCCTCATCCAGCTTGATGGCCCAGCATGCAACCTCATTCCATCTTGAGTGGTGCCTTCCAGACCTGTTCATTTCTCCTTTCTTGAAGCTTCCTCTCCTCCCATGAGATTTTTACCTTTTACTCCTTGTAAGTTGTCAACTACTATTCCGAGGAGATTTAGGAGGCGTATGTCTTTATCTTCTGACTGTCTCCCTTGTGGAAGTGGGATAGTTTCTCTCAACTTTGCCATCTTTTTGCCACCATTTCCTTCAGTCTCTTTTGTTTTAATATCTCCAGATGTGACCTCTATTTCTTCTCCTCCTTTTACCCATTGGATATTTGTGTTGTTTTCACTACTTTTGCTATTGACAACTTCATCCTCGAGCACTTGATTTTCATGTGCTTCTTCATTCTTCCTAATTTGTTGCTCCCATGGTTCTTCCTCTCTTGGCGAGTGCAGCGGCCTTGCCCTTTCTATTCCTAACCTTAGGACATACTTTGGTTTAGTAAGGTCCTAACATGGCATGGCTTGAGGCTTGTCACAGTTTCTCTTCTCATGGCCAATGATTCCACACTTAAAGTAGTAATTATCCTGTAGTCTTTCGTATTGGAAGCTTATCTAAGATTTGGGCTTGTTTCCTCTGTTCAACCAGAAGCCTGTATTAAGAAGTTGTGAAATGTTGATGGATGCTCTGAGTCTTAGGAAGTTTCTTTGTAGGGTGCCTTCTTTTATGGGGTCTTCCACTTCTCCCACTATTATGATCATATCTCCAATGGTTATGACAGTTTTAGCGTTTAGTCTCTCTACTGGTAGCCCATGCACATGTATCTAGAATTCCATAAAGTCGTGGTTGACATCCAAGATAGACTCCATGAATAACCACCTTTGTAGGTTCATCAGGTGTCCTTTGACATTCCATGGACCATTCTTCTGGAATCTATTTCCTATGCGACTGTCTTTGAAACTTATGAGGATCTTGTTCCTTCCTATTTCTGAGATGGTAACATCCTTGGGTTGCCCCACATTCCTAGAATTGAGTTCTTGATGGCCTTATATTTTAGCTTTCTGTCTATGATGATTTTCCCAATTAAGTTGAAATAGTCTGCTTTAAAGCCTGGGCTTTGTTGAGGGTTGAGGGTGATGGTGGTTCCTTCTATGGGTTTTGTACCCATATTGGGTCTAGTCATGTTTGAGTATTTAATGGAGATGAGCGGGAAGCGTGTTAGGTCAATAAAAGATCAGGTGTTGGTGGTTTGGAAAGGAAGAGAAAGTGGTTGAGGGTTTAACTTTGGTCAAAAGGTCCGAAAAAACTGGGAGACTTAGAGAGGTAGAGAAATAGGGGAGGTATATAAACTGTTAGCTGTATTGGTTACTATTTAAAGTTGAATGAGTGGATATGTATTATGCTAGCTGAGCGGAACATAATTGACCTTATGTTGAAACTATGTTTGTTTCAGGTGGTGTAAGATATGATGATTACCTGGATGAATGGGGCGGGAGGAGGTATGGATGATGATTTCACGAGTGAGATAGGAGGGATTCAAACACTAATAAACTGAGATTCAAATGAAACAGAACCCAGAGTTCTATGGTTCCTCTCCAGTTGAGAGCATCATTCCTCTCCAGTTGAGAGCTTCCACTACAACTGCACTTCAATTCCTCAGAGATTTCGTTAACCCAACGACAAGTCATTTAGAATGGGAGTTTATTTTTTATTTTTCAGTAACAACAACTAAAGCACAAAGTCTAACCTACTTCCCAGACTAAACAAAAAAAGTCTAACCAACTTCGTTCCAAACAAAAATTATAACCAACTAAAATTGATCTAGTGATTAACTCATGCATTGTACAGCAACCTATTAACTAAAGACAAACTCCTTAAATAGGACTCCAATCCATTTCTTTAATCTGTCAAATTGGGGGATACCATTAAAAACAAAAAGATAAAGCACAATGTTTAAACAAAGTTTCTCTCCTCTAACCAACCAAAAAAAAAAAAGAGTTTTCCTCCTTGTCATTGACTCTCTATATCCTCTCTCTTCCTAAACTAACTACCACTTTTGGTTGATGCTTTAATTCAAATGGCAAATCATGATGCATCTTAAGATGCCACTCAATTTTAAAATTTGATATGAATAAATAATAGATGAAAATCTTTAAAAATTGTGTGTAAGTGTAGGATGTTATAATATTTGAATTGGATGTCCAATCCATTTGATAAAACAAAAACTAATTATAGCTTTAGAAACTTAAATTCCATTAAAGAAAATCCATGACTAACTTTGTGCTTAGCTTTTTTTTCTTGTGTAAATTTAAGAAAATATATTATAGAAAAAAGTCCATTAAAACAGGTATTTTAGTTATAGTCATATGTGTATGCATTCATATTATATAAAGTTACACTCAAATTGTAAACGCAGCAACTATATCTGACATAACACATAGAGAAAGGCTAAACTTGTAAACTTCCCTAAACTGAAATGTTAGTTACGGTGGTTCGGATTAGATTTGGAAAATTAGTTAAACTCATCTCTTGTTCTAACAGATTTAGCTTATAGTAACTTAGGTGTATATAAGGCATTGCTTTTATGGCTTTATCTGTATCAAACTCAATCAATGATATCAATATAACATATTCATTTTAAAACCAAATCCTCTCTTAATGTTCTTATTTATTACTTACGTACATAAAAAAATTAATCATCACATATTTATACATATTTATATATATTATTTTACATAATTTTTTAACAAAATAATCACTCAACAAAATAATTAAATTTGATATATAGAATAATCAAATATGTTATAACAAAATAATCAAATTTTCTTACAGCAACATAATCAAATTTCTTTTATGAACACCAAATACATATTCTTATATGATAGTTAATTTATGGCTGACTTTTTTTATGTCAATGTAGTATGGTTGCGACAAAATATGCATATTTTTAAGGACTAAAGTAAAAGTATTTTAATTCGTATAAAATTATTGTATTTTAATTATAAGAAGTTGTTGTAGTGTTTTGAGCTGATGTCTGGTTTGAGCATCAATTTTAATAAGTCGAATCTGATATCGGTGAATTGTGAGCAGGAGTGGGTGGATCATGTGTGTAGTCTACTGGGGTGCAAGCATGTTGTCTTATCTGTGAGATACTTCGGGATTTCTTTAGGAGCAAATTCGCGCTTGGTGAAGACTTGAAAACCAATCAAAGATAAGGTGGAAGAGAAGCTCAGCTAATGGAAAGTGAAGGTTCTAAATAAAGCAGGTAAGCTATTTCTCATCAAATCAGTGCTGAATTGCCTACCAATCTATTACCTTAGTATGTACAAGATGCCGAAGGAGATCGCTGACAAATTGATTGCATTATAGAGGAGATTTATGTGGTGTTAGGAGGACAGTAACTATGGTATACCTCTAGTTAAATGAGAGGTAGTTCAGGCACCGAAAAAGGCTGGGGGTTTGGGGGTCGGGGATGCAGTACTCAGGAACACAACTGTTTTGTTTAAGTAGTGGTGGTGGTTTTCAAAGGAAGATTGTCCGTTGTGGAAGAAGATTGTTTATTCTTGTAACAAATTGAACCCTCTTGTAATTCTAGCAAATCAGACTTTACCATTAAAAGGAGGGGGGTCATGGAAAGACATCTGTCAATTGAATATAAAAGAACAACAGGTGAAAGAAAAAGTTATGATGGGCTAGCGATGGAAGTAGGGAATGGAAGAAGAACTCTTTTTTGGGAAGATAATTGGGTTCAAGGTGATCCTTTAAAAGTGAGTTTTCCAAGGCTCTTCTCTATTTCAAACCAACAAGGATTTGTGATAGGGGAATGTGGGTTTTGGGATGGGTTAGAGTGGATATGAAATTTTCAGTGGAGGAGAGAGTTGTTTCAATGAGAGTTGGAACTTGTTCACCAACATTATGAGAGGTTAAGGCCAGTGAAGCTATCAACTGGTAAAGAGGATAATGTTGTTTGGAAATTTGATAATAAAAGTATTTTTTCTACTAACTCTTTTATGCAGTTGGTACAGTCGGAGACTCTTTCGGAAGAGATTATGAGCTATAGTTTCACAAGTTCAATTTGGAGAAGAGTGGTACCTCCTAGAATTGAGATTTTTGGATGATTTGTTCTATTTGCTAGGGTGAATACCAAAGAAAGGTTGAGTAGATTAGGTGTTATTCATCAGAGCGACAATATGTGTGTACTTTGTAAAAAGGATATGGAATCTGTTCATCATTTATTTCTTGTTTGTGAGTTTACGTGACAGGTGTGGTGTGCTTAGTTGAGGTGTTTTGGTAGAGCTTGGGCTGTCCTTAGAACCATTAAAGAACTGTTTGAGAGTTGGATTGGCATGCCTAACAGAAAAGAGGAGCAGAAGATGTGGCTGATTAGGTTCTTTGCAGTGATCTGGAATATCTGGTTAGAACGTAATGACAGAGTTTTTAACAATAAAGAAGCGGGTGTTGAGATCATACAAAGAAGGATATTTTTGAGCTACAAAGAGTGAAATGGTATTGATACTTTTGGTTGTTGATGGCAATGCTGGAGATGACAGCAGATTGATAACCATTGTGTTCGGGTTTATTTTTTTTGGAGCAAAGTATCGTTTTTATCCCCAACATTTGGGGTAAGTCCCAAAGTTATCCCTAACATTTTAGTCGTCCAATTTAAGTTCCTAACGTTTCAAAACTGACTCAATGTTGTCCTCCCGTTAGGGATCCGTTAACAGAATTGACAGCGGGACAAAATTGAGACGATTTTGAAACATTAGGGAGTTAAATATGACGAAAATGTTAGGGACAAAAACGATACATAAAAATAAAATTTAATTTAATTTTATCTTTTAATAATATTAATAATATTAATTTTTTACTGTACATAGTATCAATTATTTTTTAATTACATCTAAATAAATTACACTTAATCACATTACTTTAATTTTAAATAAATTTATTTTTTTATAATTTTAAAGAACTTTGATACATTAGAGACAAAAATGTATAATTTATATTTATTGTATATATATTATTTTTTTTCTTTTCTGCAAGTTTATATACTAGTTATTCTACAAACATTTCATGATAACTAAAAATCTTTAAGAGTAAACTTTAAAAAAAATTAATTTATTTAAAATAAAAGTAATATGATTAAGTGTAATTTACTTAGATGTGATTAAAAAATAATTGAATACTATGTATAGTAAAAAATTGATCTTATCGAAGGATAAAATTAAAATTTATTTCTACGTATCATTTTTGTCTCCAACGTTTTCGTCCTATTTAAGTCCTTAACGTTTCAAAATCATCTCAATTTTGTCCCGCCGTCAATTTTGTTAACGGATCCCTAACGGCAGGACAATATTGAGTCAATTTTGAAACATTAGGGACTTAAATAAGACGATTGAAATGTTATAAACAACTTTGGAATTTACTCCAAACGTTGGGGACAAAAATGATACTTTACTCTTTTTTGTTGTATCTGGCTTGTTTGTTGCTCTATTTTAATGTGTTGAGCTTTCTTTGATTAAAAAAAAATTCATTAAACTTAATGATTATATAATGAGAAATAATGAAAATGAAGCATTATTGACTTTGTTGAACTCTTGTCACATAGCAACATCTTGATCAAAACAAAAGACCTAATAAGTTAGTACCTAAATAATTTCTTTAGTATTTAAGTAGATTTTAACAAACTAACCATTTTATCCATGAAAATTTAAAATATTAACAAAACTGCTTTTAAAAGAATAAAACTAACATAATGAAAGATAAATTTTGTATGACAAAAATACTCAAATACTAAATTTTGAATGACTATTTCAAAAAATCAACCAAAATTTTTAAATTGTCACTATCTTTATCTTCCACCTTTGAACCATCACCATTTTTTCCAAATTCTAAATTTTCAAATATCTTCATCAATGCCACCACAACCAGAAACGGTTTCGATTTGCATTTTGTTCCTTCAATTTTTGGTCGCACAACAGACACTTCCTTCTTTTGTCTTCTCATTTATATCATCGTTATTCTCCTTCTTCACTATACTGTCCTTCTTCAATTCCCTCCTCATCTATTCTAATTATTATTTATCACCATTTACCTCTTTCTTCTTCTTCTTTTCTCACTTATGTCATCGTTATTCTCTTTCTGTACTACACTGTCCTTCTTTAGTTCCCTCCTCGTGTATTCTAATTATTATTTATCATCTCTTACCATTTTCGTTATCATTTTATAATCCCCTTTTGTACTTACAAACATATACATATAATATAAATAAATGTAATCACCTTCTTTTTGCACGGGTTGATTAATTTGCATTTGCTTAACATAAGTTGACCGGATTGAATGATTCATTCCAACGAGTTATATAGGGTGCAAGAGCATTGGTTTTTTTAGATATTGAAGAACCAAGAACAGGAACCGCAACACTGGTGCAGAATTTATAACCCACAAACTAAACGACAAATGTACCGAGTCGTACCAAGTAATACCTCCGTTGAGTGAGGATCGATCCCACGAGGATTGATGGACTAAAAAATAGTGGTTGATTAATTTACTTAGTTAGACAAGTAGAAAATAGTATTTAAGAAGTCAAAAAGCATTAAATAGGAACTTCAGAATATGAGAAGATAGGCAATAACTAAGTTGAGAAAACAATATGGAGAAGGAAGTTAAGGCTTTAGAGTTATCTATTTTCCAGATTGAATTTTCTTGCTAACTATTTTAATCATACAAGATTTAATTTATAGCAAACTATATGTGACTAGACCCTAATTTCTTAGAGCTTTCTAGTCTCCTCTAATTCTCATCAACCACCAATTCCTTGGTCAATTAATTCCAATTAGAGGGTGAAATTCAATTCTAGTTTATATGCCACAGAAATCCTAATTATCCAAATATAAGAGGATTATATGTCACGTATCCCGTTAAATTCAGATAACTAGAATTTAGAAGAAATTGTTTTTAAGCTGTTGTTCAAGTAAAGAGCTTTTCCAAGTTATACAAGAACTCAATTAGAAAGAGGGTCATACTTCCATTCCACCCAAATTCATAAGATAAAGAACGAAAACAATTCTTAAATTATAAATCAGTACATGAATTAAAGTAGAAAAACAAAAGAATCAATCCATACAAAGAGACAGAGCTCCTAACCTTAACAGTGGAGGTTTAGTTGCTCATGGTTCAGAAAGGAAAAATAGGATTCAGGTAAACTGTAATTTACATTATCAAAATGGAATAATACTCAGAAGAGAAGTTTCTTTTCTCTTTTATATCTAATCCTAATTAATTTATAATCTAATTTCTAAAATTAAAATAATATCTTTTCCTATTTTAAAAAAATAAAATTTAAATTTAAATCAAAATTAATTAAAGATCTTCGCATTGTAACGTGGGGACCACTTGGCTTCACTAGGATCCACGCCTAACTTGGGCTTGGCAGCATAAATTGAAGTTTAGTTGAGTGAAGCTGCGCCTAACTTGGGCTTTAGTGCGCCTAACTCCAAGTGGGCAGAACCAATCTTGCGTGTTGTTTTTGTGCATTGCGCCTAACTTGGTATTTTTCAAGTTAGGCGCAGCCTTGGCAAAGTTGATGGAAGAGAAGTATAGACTATTATACATCGTTGGAAAGCTCTGAAAGTTATCTTTCTAACGACATTGAAATTACGTCCATTGGACCTCTATAGCTCGAGTTATTCAGGTTTGAGTGTAGAGAGGTCAGGGTTGACAGCATCATTCGCCTTCATCTCTTCTTCTGCAGAAACTCCATCAAATCCAGCCGAATGCTACCTAAAATAAACATAATTGTACAAGACTCAAAGTAGCATCCATAGTGACTAAAAGATAATTAATTCTTGATTAAACTCAACAAATTAAATGCAAATTCACTAGAAAAAGATAGGAAAGATGCTCACGCATCAAACACTAAGAAGACGAAGAAAAAATAATAGAAGGCTTCATTCACTGATTGAGATATGCATAAAGTGGATTTTTTATATTGTATCAAGAAACCAGCCGAAGCCCAAACTACTCTAATCACATATATACATATTAACAACCTAGGCTAGATACACTACCAATACCACCCCCTCAAACTGAAACCTGTAATGCTCTTCCTATCATCTAAATCACCTCTCCAATCATCATCTGCAAAAGAAAGTAAGCGAAAGTCAGTAGATTTAGTGAATAAAAGACCATAGTAAATGGTACCTTGTAAATAGCACAATATATGTTTAACACTTTTTCAGTGATGGATGGTTGGGTTGTGCATAAATTGAGCAACACGATTCATTACAATAGAAAGATCAAGCTGAGTCATGGTTAAATATTGTCAGGCTATAACTACAGCTCTGTATTCTTTTAGATTGTCATAGGCTTATTCATTAGCTGTCAATTTAGAATTAGAGATCATGGGTGTGGGTAATGGGTTACATTGATCCATATTGCACTTCTTGATGAATTCAGTAGCATATTTTGTTTGGGTGATGAGTAGTTATCCATAAGGTAAATATTGTGCCTCAAGTCCGAGAAAGTGGCTAAACTGACCCAAATCCTTTAAGGAAAACACAGAATTTAACTGTCTAATGAAAGAGGAAATTTCTTGATCATTGTTTCCTGTGACTATCAAGTCATCAACATACACAAGTAAATAAATAGCATAAGACGAGGTTATCATCATGAATAAAGAGATATTAGAGTTAGCATTAATGAACCTAAACTATTTTAGTGTATTTGATAAGGTGTTAAACCAAGCTCTAAGAGCTTGTTGAAACCCATAAATTGCCTTGTTGATATCACAAACTAAGTTGGAGTTAGAGTTTTCATATCCTTATGGTTGTACTATATAAACCTTTTCATCTAACTTTCCATTCAAGAATGCATTGTCAAAATCTAGTTGTCTGAGTTTCCATCCTAATGAAACAGCAAGAGTTAAAATTATCCTAATTGTAGTTGGTCGTATAACAGGATAATATATTTGTTCATAATCTATACCTCAGTTTGGTGGAATCCCTTTGCCACCAAACAAGCTTTGTACATCAAAATATTCCCTTTGGTGTTTCTTTTGATGGAATAAACCCATTTGCTACCAAGGATGGAGGCATTGGCTAGGGGCTTTCTAAGGGTCCACGTACCACATCTTAAAAGAGCTATATACTTACTGTTCATTACTGCCTTCCAATGTGGAGGCTGCAAGGCTTGATTTACATTCTTTGGAATATTATTTATTAAATCAGGTTTTAAAGTCCTTGATCCAATAAAAACAGTAGAGTTATTTGTCTTTGTTTAGATCTAGTCAACATATTATGAGTATTTTTGGGTGGTATAGGTGGTAACAGAATTTCAATACCACTTATAGGAATGATAGAACCTGGTAGTAGTTGAGACTGGGGTTGATTTGAGGAATTGACTTGTTGAGATGGTGATGACTTTGAAAGAGAATATTGGTTGAAAGTGGTGATGGAACCAAATGTTGTAGCAGTGTGACCTTTAGCCACATCACTCAGTACAGGAGGTATAGTTGCATTGATTAGAAATAACCTGCAAAGAATTAGATTAACTAGGTAGCTAAAAAACAAAAGAGAGATGGTGAGAAGTAGTATGAGAAGTTTGACATTCTATAGCAGAATTGAATAGCCTAGAATAAGAAAATGTATTTTCATAAAAAACAACATGTTTTACTAGATAAATCCTACCTCTTTTGGCCATACATTTATATCCTTTAAATTGATTGTCATAGCCTATAAATAGACAAAGTTCTTATTTGTAATTAAATTTTACCCTGTTGTAAAGTCACAAAAAACGGGTAGCAAGCACACCTAAAGATTTTGAAAAAGGTATAGCCATATTTTTTTATCAAACAAAATATCATCAGGACCATTACTACCTAATCCAACAACATGTAATTGATTGATGATATAGATAGAACTTAAGATAGCATCTACCCAAAAGGTCATTGGTAAGAAAGCAGTAGCCAACAAGGAAAGAGCCATCTCAGTTAAGTGGCGATATTGGCAATCCACACTGCCTTGTTGATGATAAGTGTATGGGTAAGCCTTTCGATGAACAATAGCCTCTGTTGCAAGAAAGGATGTAAAAGCTTTGGAGAGGAATTCTCCTCCCATGTCAGTTTATAGTGATTTTAATTTCTTTTCAGTTTGTTTTCTCATTAAAGTTTTATAGTTTTGTAAGGCAAGAAGTACTTGAGACTTATTAACAAGCATAAAAATACATGTGAATTTTGAAAAGAATCTACAAAGCATGTATAATATCTATGTTGTAAAACCTGCAAAATTAATGAATAATTAGCTTATAAATCAATTATTAATTCAAGAAATTAGAAAATTTAATTTTATAGTTTAATGTGATAGAACTAATTCAAAAAAGAATTTTGACACTAATTTTAAAGAATTTGAACCAAGATTAGGCCGAACGGACCGAACCGTTGAACCGAGTCCGAATCGGGCCCAAGGCCCAACTTATAAAACCTCAATTCAGCCATATTTCTTCTTCATTTTTCCATGAGGCTCACTGAAACAAGAAGGGGGAGCAAAAACCAAAAGCTCAAACCCTTGTTTCAACTTTAGATCCAATTGTCTTTCACTCCGAAGCTCTGATCACCACACCATTTGCGGCCACGCGATCGCATCGTTGAACTCTACAAAACTCACTAAACAATTTAGGAGGTAAGTCACAATTTCTCACCCCACTTCTCAACCCTTTATTTTCAAAATTTTGAGTGTGGTGTTGAGATTTTGTTAAACTTTGATGTTTAGGGGAATAGTGACATCAAGTATTAGATGGGTCTTGCATCAATTCTACGTGGGTAAGGTGAGACAACCCAAACCCTTGTGAAATTTATGATTAAATGGAATTTATATTGATTTAGTGATGAATATTTGCATTAGATTGAGTGGTGGGTTGTGTTGGGGCATGTTGGTGGTCATCGGTAGTGTTGGAGGCTTGACGTTGGACTTTGGGGAGCTGGAGATCCATTTGATGTGACTTTGAAAGCTTGGGTCTCTGCGAAACGGTGCTAATCGTGGTGTTCCAGGTTCATCGGGGAATCGACTAAGGTATGGTTTCAATTTCTCGTAAGATAGGAATTGAATTATTTATATTGTTGATTGGTTGGGATAGATTATTACGTATGTAGTTAATGGTTTTGGGAGTTGCGATTGGTGCTATTATGAATATGTCTAACTTGGTATATGAGATTGATAAATGATAATGATAATGACAGTATTTTTGAGATGTGAATGTTGTCGAAGATTTAGGATTGGTTGGTATTTATGAGGTTTGGCTAATTAAAGTTGTTGTTGGTACTATATTGGTGGAGAAGTTGATATTGTGTTTGATATAAATAATTAATTACATATGTTGTATATTGTTTGAATTTGAATTATTGAGTTGAGATTGATGAAAGAGGAGAATTCGTAGGTGGTGGGGTCAATAAGAAGGTTGAAAATATGAATTTGGAGTGCTTGAGGCTGTTATGGTAACATTTGGTTTGGTTTTAAAAGGTTTGAAGTGTGTATGTTTTGAAAGTTGAGGGTTGGTAACTTTTGAGAAAAACTTAATTTTTGACTAACTTTGACGGAGTATAACTTGGCCTCTAGACCTCCGAATTTTATCGAACTTATCTTGAAATAAAATTTGGTCTGAGAGGTTTACACTATTCAAATAACGGAGGAAAAATGTTTTAAAACGATAAAGTTTTGCACGTTGGAAGTTCGGTGTGCAGAGCTGAAATTCTGCAATATTAAGCATTTTTGCTGTTCTGCATAGCTTGCATACGCGACCACTGCACGCGACGCGACCAAACTCTCCGGGTTTCGCACCTTGCGTACGTGGACAGGGTGCTTGCATACGTGAGCAATGATTTTAAAGCGGTTGCGTACGTGACCACCTGCACGCGACGTGACCAACCTTTCTGAGTTGGGTATCTCGGGTACACGAGCATCGCAAAACGCACACTCACGCGTACGCGTGGCCCATGCGTATGCGTGGCCCCTATTTCAGCAAAGTGAATTTTGCATTTTTAAACCATTCTTCTCACTTTCAAAACCTCTATAACCCTTATTTAAAGCCTGGTAGTTGGTTTTTAGGTTGTGGAGTATGAGTAAACTTATTGGAGGAATTAGTTTGATGTTGAGGGAGATTGTAAAGTGGTGATTTATTATTGAAGAATGCTGGAAATATTGAATGTGAGAATAATGATAAATGATTAAGATTGAACGAATATATGTTTGTGATACCTGGGTAGTAGTAAGAATGGCGGTTCGTCCCGCTTGCTCCAGGTCAATGACTGAGATATCTGGGTAGTAGCAAGGATGGTGGTTCCTCCCGCTTACTCCATTGGTGGACGAAATTGTGATCAATACTTTTTCACAAATCAATTAATCCCAGGTGATGAACCCAAAACTTGGTGTTCAATACCATGGCATAAACACAACTTCGCACAACTAATCAGCAAGTGTACTGGGTCGTCCAAGTAATAAACCTTACGCGAGTAAGGGTCGATCCCACAGAGATTGTTGGTATGAAGCAAGCTATGGTCACCTTGTAAATCTTAGTCAGGCAAACTCAAATGGATATGAATGATGAATAAAACATAAAGATAGAGATAGAGATACTTATGTAATTCATTGGTGGGAATTTCAGATAAGCGTATGAAGATGCTTGGTCCCTTCCGTCTCTCTGCTTTCCTACTGTCTTCATCCAATCCTTCTTACTCCTTTCCATGGCAAGCTGTATGCAAGGGTTTCACCATTGTCAGTGGCTACCTCCCATCCTCTCAGTG